>NC_137013.1:18631790-18879290 GCF_032717465.1 Coenobita brevimanus | reverse complement strand
TGTGTTTCTCCTAACGCTTCCTATCACATCCACATCCACACTACAAAGTTGCTTCACATCCACATTTGTCAGTCTGTCACTCCATGTGACTCCACAGGCTCCTCTCAAATAGCTCATTTCTACTGCTCTCACTCTTGACTTCTGTCCCTCCAACAAGGTCCAAGCTTCACGTCCATACGTTAGAGTTGGTATCACAATACTGTCATGTAGTAACTTTTTCACTTCCATGTTCATTTCCCTGTTTCTTATCACTGCCTTCAATGAACCAGCAACCTTTCTTTCTTGTTGTACCCTTTCAAGCTCTTCACTCTCCAAACTTCCATCCTTACTCATCACACTACTCAAGTACTTAATCAGTTAACAGCTCTATACAGCCTGGGCTGTTCTGAGTGCGACTGTTCAATACAGCCTTGGATGCGCAGGTGAATTTCGAACATAGTGCCATGGTGACCAAGGCCGACCCATGCAAGCATGTTTGAGCTTTCAAAACTGAAACCAAATCCGAAACTGAAAAAGAAAACGAAAACCATACATTCCAATAGGGACTCAGACACTTCGATGTTCATCCATGGCTTTACCAAGGTAAATATTGAGCTAATATTTCATTACTATATGCTTTGGCTTGTGTTCTCTCCATTCCTAACACATAATCTGGCCTTTGAGAAATTTCATGTTTACACCAATGTCTGTGCACCACGGACACCTCCCAAAAACCACCATGCGCAGTTAACGGGTTAAACGCACTCACATTCTCTATTTCCTTCTCATCCAACCTCACTGTACATTCAGTGACATAACTTCTCTCGGAGACCACAACTTTACTCTTCCCTACATTCACCTTTAGATTCCGTTTCTTACACTGTCTCCCAAACTCATCCACCAACCCTTGCAGTTCCCCTTCGTCTTCACTTTACAACACAGTATCATCTGCAAACAACAGCACAGGGAGTTTCCACACACTGCCCTCTTGCATTAGCGCCACTCCAACACCCACTGCCCTACCTTGTATTTCTTTTATAACTCCATCCGTATACAGACTGAAAAACCATGGAGACATGACACATCCCTGTTTCAATCCAACCTTCAAATAGAAAAATTCACTCAGTTCACTATCCACATGCACTGCAGCCTTAGCACCCTCATACATACTCTTCACGGTATTCAACAACTTCCCATCTACTCAATGCATTCTTAACACTTTCCACAATCCTTGTCTATCTACCCTCTCATATGCTTTCTCCAAATCCATGAAGGCCGGATACAGCTTCTTTCCCTTCTCTTGAAACTTTTCCACTAAAGATATAAGAATGAATATCTGATCTACACAATCTATTCCCTTCCTAAGACCTCCTTGTTCTTCTCCAACTAATTCCTCTGTTATTTCCCTAACTCTGTCAATAAATATCCCACCATATACTTTTCCTATTACACTAAGAAGACAAATACCTCTATAATTACCACACACTTCTTTTACCCCTTTTCCTTTGTACAAGAGAAAAATAAACCTGATTTCCAATCCTCCAGGGCTCTACCTTCCTCCCAGGCCAATCTGCACATCTTCCACTATCTCTCCCCCATGCTTCAGCATTTCACCACACACTCCATCAATTCCTGGGGCTTCCCCCATTTTGACTTTTTTGCATCCACAACTTCCATCCTACTGATTTCTTCTTCTCTTCTGACATTCTCCGTCTCCTAGCCATTCCCCATCCACTTATACTCGCATTACTTTCATTCTCTATGTTCAACAATTCCTTAAAGTGTTCCCTCCATCAGCTCATTTTTCTCCCCTCTCCACTAATAATATAACATTTTTATCTTTCACTCCCCGACCAACTTCATTGCCACCCTATCTAACTCTCTTTACCTCTCTCCAGAACATTTTCTTACATTCGCTCCACGTTACATTCAAATTCCTTCCAAATTCTTCATTCACTCTCATCTTAATCTCTCTTACTAAACTTTTCACCTCTCTCTTCCTCCCCACGTATCGTGGCATAATAATCCACCTCCACAATTCATACATACCACACACCAATTCCTGCACTATTGTATGCATCACACATGCATCGCTGCAGTATATTACATCCAGCACGTGCCCAGCAGTATACACGTGGTCAGGGACGCCGCCTTGTCACCTGCAAGTAGTTGATGCAGGAAGATCACAGGTGCGCGGCCAATCATGCACCAGGTGGTTCCGCATCCCACCATGACTCAGCTGCTGTGCTGACCTATGAAGTAGCAGTCCCTGACCTCGTGACCCCACCTGACCAATGAGCTGCTTCATGCCTCACCTTAGCCAATCACCGGGCCTTCTAGGGATGCTAACACCGTCGTGCCCTGCTGCAGCCTGTCATAAAAGCAGCCTGCACGGGTCCCTCAGCTTTCTCTTTAGCTCCAGACTCTGACACACACACACACACCTGCATCCCATAGAGCTGCCACATCACAGTTGAGCACTCACATATTCATGCTCGGTCAAGCTAACTCACACTCCCTCACTCACACACTATAGTAGCTGCAGCGAGAAATGAACGCTGTGGTGGGGCAGCCGGTCATCCGGGGATTCCCCCACTGTAGCCATATCCTCATGTCACCGACCATAGAGGTAGGATGTCACCGACCATCGGCCACCGCTGCAGCCCCGCTCCATGATCCTTACCCTGTGTCTCTGGCTTTCTCTTTCTCTCTCGGTTTCTATATAAACTGCTGTATTTCCGAAACTAATTATGAAATTATTATGACTTTTGTTCCACACCACCTTTGAGGTAAAAATCAAGGACAGTTTTCTGTATAAAGGTTTCCCCCCCCCCCTTGTCTGAGGGCAGGTCAGTTCTGGCGAGTGTATAATTATAGGTCAGGCGGAGGTATCGGCAAGGCCGCACTCCCCCTCTCATATGCCACATTTAGGAGGGGGGGGAAACCTTTATACAGAAAACTCTCCTTGATTTTTACCTCAAAGGTGGTGTGGAACAAAAGTCATAATAATTTCATAATTAGTTTCGGAAATACAGCAGTTTATATAGAAACCGAGAGAGAAAGAGAAAGCCAGAGACACAGGGTAAGGATCATGGAGCGGGGCTGCAGCGGTGGCCGATGGTCGGTGACATGTAAATATGGCTCCAGTGGGGGAATCCCAGGTCATCCCGGCTGCCCCACCACAGCGTTCATTTCTCGCTGCGGCTACTATAGCGCCTCACGTATTAGTGTGTCACTCTCACCACAGTATGGAAATAATAGCAAGTTTGTCCCTGTATTATCATTGAATTGTTATCATCGTACAACTTAACTAGTAATATAATTCCCCTCTGCCTCACATCCGACTTTAATATTCCTCCTACCATCGTAAGTTAAGCAAGTAAGAGACAACACTACACTGGTGACCCCTGGAGTGAGCTTACGATGGAATGCATAATCCAGCAATGTCTCCCCACGTTTTCTTATGACATAAAGACTTGGTTTATACATATTGATGCCACATGGCCCAAAGATACTATCGATGACACAAAATACACTACAGTTGTTAGAGCACTACCTACTCAAGTGGCAGCTCTCGTGCAGGATTTGCTATTGTCACTCCCAACCACATGGAAGTATACAGCATTGAGAAACAGTCTCCTATGGGCGTTGGTGAAATCAAAACAGGCCCTGCTTATGGAGCTGGACAACATTCACCCAACAGACCAGCGCCCCTCAGCACTGTGCACCCAGATCCAAGCCACACTAACAGCTGCAGGGTTGACACTTTCTGACGGTCTCCTGCGGCACCGCCTTCTGCAGCTCATGCCTCCAGAATTCCGCCTGCACCTGGCTTCTCTCGGCGCTGATGCTACCCTTCAAGACTTCCTCGTAAATGCAGACATGCTTTATGAAACGCAACAGGATTACTCCAGTAACAAAGTAAGTGCAATTCCTATAAACAATCCCACGCCCAACAACGTAGTGACCAACCCTAGTGCAGCCCCCCAGTGTTAATAGTGTGTCTAACAGAGACAAGCAATTCTCGGATACTTGTGCTCTGCTCAGTAAATTAACAGATAAAGTTGGCCAGATAGAACAATCCATACTTGTCCTGAATAACAACTCCCCCAGTGCATCAATCCCTCCACCAGTGTGTTTACCCAATAACAACTCCCCCAGTGCATCCACCCCTCCACCAGTGTGTCCACCCAATAACAATCTCCCCATTGTGCCATCAACAGAGTTCCCCAGTGATTCCCTTTCCCCTTCCACACACAATTCCACCAGTGCCCCTGTAGTGTCATATACCAAACCGAACACTATACAACCTATGCAGCCCGTCGCTGCACTTCCCTGTTCATCTTTTCAGGAAATGCCGCCGGAGGGAGACCAAGGCAGTAACATCTTCCCCCAAAGTGAATTACGAACAGGCCAACCATGCTTCACATTCCTCCCACAAACTGTCAGGCACTCGGGACTTGCTGTGGGTTGAGGATGCCACCACTGCCACAAGGTACCTACTAGACACAGGGGCTGCATTTAGTATCATTGCCCTAAGCCCCCATCACATACGCTACCATCAACCTGCCTTTCACCTTGTGGCAGCCAATGGTTCACCTATCGCCACATACGGTACTAAGCCCCAGTAGGTGGTTTTCTCCCACACCCTCTCATTCACATGGCCCTTTGTGATAGCAAACGTTGAGCAACCCATCCTCGGAGTCGACTTCCTGGAGGCATGCAATTTGGTGGTGGACACCAAGCACCTCCAGCTGTATCACAGGCCATCTAACTCTTTTATTCAAGCTTCGAAGTGTGCAGCCAGCCCTGTCCTTATCACCCGCCTCCGAAGTGATTCTTCCTATGACACCATTCTGTGGCAGTTTCCCCTCCTGACCTCACCGACTCCTCAATGCAGGCAGACCGACCATGGTGTGCAGCACTGTATAGTTACCTCAAGACCACCATGTTTCGCCCGTCCACGCCACTTGCCTCCTGAAAGACGATGGACAGCAGAGCAGGAGTTTCAGACCATACTGCAGGAGGGCATAATAAGGCCGTCATCCAGTTCCTGGGCCTCACCACTGCACATGGTTCCGAAGGCACAGGAGGGTGAGTGGAGAGCATGTGGGGATTACAGGGCCCTTAACCCCTAAGCTTCGAAACACCCATATCTGGACATTCCCGAGTGCGTGCGATACACCCAGATCTGGCCCGGACCTACAGTACTTCCCAAAGTGGGACAGATTGTAGGTCACAGCGACACCTGTCAACTCCTTCTCACCGTCTCCCTGGTCAGTCACCTGCCAGTCACGATGGAGGGTGGATGTTGCGAGCAGTGACGGGAGTATTCTACCTCCAACCAAACTGTTGCAATACATGCTATGTTCTATGTTATATTTTTATGGCTAGGAGAGTCTGAGTGCATAAAAAATAAAAAATAACTAAGAAATTATATATAAAAAAAAACATTTCAGGTTCTTCAAACTCATGTAATTTTCCCGAGGAAAATAAACTCATGTCATTTTCCTCAGGTAAATGACACGAGTTTGTAAAAAAAAAAAAAATATATATCAATCATAAGACAAAGTGATAAAAAACCCTCGATGCGCTTCCATAGCCAATCACCTCTCTTTGTCATCATTCAGTCGTTTACCACTGAGCTACCACGGCCCTTGGAAATGAAAGACATTCAAACCATAGTTTCCCATACGCCTTTCAGTGGAAAAAATAAGAAAAAGTATGATGAAACTCTTCAACCATTTCGCGATTTACAGCTAGCTATTATGCCATGTACAGTTATGTCTCTATATGACTTAACCATAACCCTGTAATCCATATCCATGCTTATTACATTTAGTACTGTACAGTTTCAAATGAATCTGAGGAAGGGAGGGTAATTTACCTGAACCTTGACCCCGCTTTATTGAAACCACCCTTATATAAGCCACCACAGTATAATAATGACAGCATTTTAGCCAGCTGTTATCCCATCCATATGCATGTGTGCCTATATGACTTGAACATAACTCTTTCATCCATATCCATGTCTTCCATACTATACAATGTCAAAGGAATGCGAGGAATGCAGGAAATCTCAAACTTAACCCCGCTAAAGTGACAACCCCGATACATCACCCACAATATTTGAACATTAGGCTTCCTCGACCTCATCCGACCACAGATTGTTAGTCATCTTCTATAATCACATCTCATGATTATGGAAATAGATTTATTACACAAAGGAAATAGATGCAATTCGCTTTGCACACTTGATTTCCGGCAGCCCCGCCTTCGTCCATTTATCCTTTACCCTCACCTGCCCTGTGGTGACCTGAGCGAGCCCCGTCTTTGTCTCCTATCTCCTACCTGTGTTCTCTCTCTCTCTCTTCATCAGTGCACCCCTTTTTTCCCCCTATGATTTGTTTCCATACCCATATCCATGTATTTTTCTTGTGTGTATGTGTGTGTGTGTGTGTGTGTGTGTGTGTGTGTCAGAGCACGGGCGTCTTGCGTGAGGGGCGTGGTGTACCTAGTGGGCTTGTTTCTTGTTTTTCAAAGTACACATGGGCTTTTTCATCAGCACTCCCCCTTTTCCTCCAATGATTGTGTTTGCACCGATTTACACACTTTAGAGGCTGGTCAGGACACACACACACACACACACACACACACACACACACACACACACACACACACACACACATACACACACACACACACACACACACACACACACAACAAATTCTTAATGTCATTAACTAGCAAACTTGTGAACATACGAGGGTATTTTAGCGAGCTATTATCAGGTGTACAGTTATGTCGATGTGTCGGTGTGACTAGAACATCACCCTATCACTCTTATCCATGACATATCCATGTCCACATATTGTTCTTATATTCCACGTCCACATCAGCCACATACTTTACCAGTACATCCATTTCCCGAGGTGATTTACATTTGTATCGGTGTATTCAGTAAATTTAGGGTCCGCTCTGATGCTCCATTTTCCCTCACACTCGGTAAATGTAGGATGCTTTATGTCACCAACTTCTCTAACTTCTGTTCGCAACTTCGCCCTTACCATGGCATTTTAGAAAAAAAAAATGTTTACCAGAGGATACACAGATATATGGCGAGTACACTGACATATATTTCATGTTGTTTTGCGAGTGCAGAGTTTTGGCGAGATAGCCGCACAGGCAAAGGGTCCCTTTCAACTAAATACTGCAGCCAACGGGTTAATGCAATGACCACCCCTGATCGCTACCCCATTCCCCACATCCAGGGTTTCCACCACAAACTGCACGGGATGACTGTCTTCTCCAAAAAAGATCTGGTAACAGCCTTTCACCAGATCCCAGTCATCCCCCAGGACATCCCTAAATCGGCTGTCACCACCCCGTCTGGATTGTTTGAATATACAGTGGGGCACCAATTTTCGCGCCTAATTGGGTCCAAAAATAATGCGCGAAAGTGGAATTAGCGAAAGTTGGGGCATTGTCTTTATGGCAAAAAGGCTAATTGGTTCCCGGTTATACTAAAGTAACATCAGATTTTCATTTCCACTTGTAATACAGTACATCAAATCACTATTGTACATTGCATTGTGAGATACAAACAATAAAAACTGTACAGTACACATTATATGAGGAGAAACATAACACAGAGACCAGGTTGAGGTGTTTAATGGATGTTGGGGGTAAGTATCCGAGGCGCGTGGCGGGCTTATTTAGCCACGCCAGAAGTATTGGCGCCACCTTTTGCTGCCTCGCTACCACTCTCTCTCTCTGCCTCCTCAGATGCCCTCCCCCCACACCACCAGGCTCTCCCCCCACACCACCAGGCCCTTTCCCCACACTACCAGGTATAGTAGAGGCCATTGAACCGTGAGAATCCAACACAATGGAGCTAGCACGGTCGTACACAATGGCGGGAATGGGTGGACAGAGTGTTGACATGACGTCATTCAAGATGGCGGTGGGTTGCGGGCGGGCGGTGCAGGAAATTCAAAGTTCAAAATATTGTCCCAAACCCAAAATTTGTGCGCGAAAATCGATTTTTTTCAAGCGAAAGTGGAAGTTATGGAATATTTGGTGCATGCCGCGAAAGTGGATTCCGCGAATCCTGCTGTAGCGAAAGTTGGTGCACTACTATACCAAAATGAACTTTGGGTTAGGGAATGCAGTACAAACATTCCAAAGGTATATGGACCAGGTGGTTAGGGGCCTAGACAACGTCCTCGTCTACATCGACTACATCCTCATCGCCTCCCCGTCACACAGTGAGCTTGAGCATCATCTTCTAGATCTTTTCGGCCACCTGCAGGAATACAGCCTTTGCATCCATCCGGCAAAATCCATCCTAGGTGCGGAGCAACTGAACTATCTCGGGCACAGAGTCTCAGTCACAGTCATCATGCCCCTTCCTCAGAAAGTGCAGGCCATCCAAGATTTCCCACGTTGAGCAACACCACGCAAACTCTGGGAATTCCTTGGGATGGTCAACTATCACCATTACTTCCTCCATCAAGCGGCCTCCACCTTAGCTCCACTCAATGATCTAGTAAGGGCACAAAAGAAAAACTCATCTAAATCACTTGATTGGATTCCACAGGCGATCCAAGCCTTCGCCACCCTGAAAGACAACATCGCTAGTGCCTCCTGCCTCGCCTACCCTGCCCCCAGTGCTCCCATGTCCCTTGTCACAGACGCATCCTCGGACCCGGTGGGTGCTGTTCTCCAGGAGAAGGCTGGGGGAGTAACTGCACCCATCGCATTCGTCAGCCAGCATCTCACTTCAGCGCAGTGCAAACACAGCGCATTTGACAGAGAGCTACTGGCAATATATGAAGTGATCAGACATTTCAGGCACTTCCTGGAGGGCAGGGAATTCAGGGTCGTTACTGACCACAAACCACTTACATTCATCATGGCCCAGAGAGATGAGCACTGGTCCCCACAGGCGGCAAGGCAGCTGGTTTTTATCTTTGAGCTCACCACGGACATACAACACATCAAAGGTGAACAGAAAACGGTGGCTAACACTCTTTACCGGGGAGTGGCGATGGTGGCCCCTTCTCCCCCTCCACTCAGCCATGCCACCCTGGCCCTCGCTCAAACAACGGACCACGAACTACCTACGCTGCTCAGGGGTTCAACAGCACTACAGTATCAGCAATTTGACGTTCCAGACTCCCCCCATAAGATGTGGTGCAACACATACTGTGGGGTAGCTCTCCCTTTTATACCCAACGCATGTCGGCATCAGATTTTCCGACATTACCATGACATGTCACACCCAGGCATAAGTGGTACACATAGCCTACTTAGCTGCAGCGTGGTGTGGCCTGACATGCGTAGAGACGTGATGCAGTGGGTAAGGACATGTGCATGCTGTCAATCTGACAAGGTGCACCATCACATTAAGACCCCATTGGCGAGCTTACCCACTTCCACCACTCATATCCACACGGTCCACCTTGACATCATTGGCCTTCTCCCAGAGTCCAGGGGGAATAGGTTCATTCTCACCTGTATCAACAGGGCTACAAGGTGGGCAGAAGCAACACCGATAATGGATGCTATGGCTGAGAGGGTGGCGTACCACTTCCTATCATCCAGGGTGGCTCATTTCGTCATCCCACACACCATAATCACTGACCAACGCATCCAGTTCGAGTCAAAGGCTTGGCAGGACCTGCTCTCCTTTCTAGGTACTACATGCCACCATATGTCAGCCTACTACACACAGTCCAAAGGGATGGTGGAACAGTTCCATGGCCACTTAACTTGCCACGTGCCGGCCACTCCCAGCCCTAAGTGTCACCCCCGTGCCGGCCAATTTTAGATCTTTTTTTTTTGCCTAAATTGATAGATTTTGATGTGAAAAAAACGAATATGACCACAAAAAAACTCACCGGAGGCTTGAAGTGCGTTTTTCGTAGTCTCTTAGGCAGCCCGCATGTGTGAGCAGGTGGGGAATCCCCAGTGGCAGTGAGAGAAAACTCGAATTCTATGCAAGGTAAACTCAGGTATTCTCTCCAACGTGACTCAGGGAAGGTATAGGAGTGGTCTTAACACTTTTCTCTCCACTTCTCACCCACAAAAAAAAATCTTATTTCATTAAAAAAACGTGCTTTGGGGGGAAAAAATCACTTACTCATGCAAAACTATACGTATCACTGTGAATGCATTGTCTTGCAGTTACAATAAAATATGCATAACGTGACCTCACAGTGTACAGCCCTTTCACTTACAGTAAATTATTTACAACATGCCTTCAGTATACACAGACATTACCAGAGTATTTTTGATCCTCTCACTGTGAGTATATCGTCTAACACTTACGAGAAGATATGTTAAACTTTACTCCACAACGTTCAGTCCTTACATTTACAAGAAAATATTTACATGTCATCAGTGTATGCAGTACTTATAGTAACACTTCCTGTGCGTCTTTTTTCGTATTTACAACACTTTTTGAACGTCTTTTTTTCGCTTGTCATTACCACACTATTGTTTCTCAATAGTTAGTGAGAGTGTGGTACTCCTCAAAGCATGGGTTTATGCACAGTCCTACATCACACTCTGCACACATATACCTTGAGTCCTTCCTCTGAGTACGTGGCCTTACAGTGCTGTTTGCACAAATATGACACCTCCACTGAGGATTCTGACAAGTTGCACTTGGAGGGACGATTTTGGGGAAGAATGAAAGACTGACTAAGAGGGTGTATGTAGGTGAGGTGGAGGGAGGGAGAGGGAGGGGTAGACCGAGGATGAGGTGGAGGGATGGAGTTGAGAGGTATATGAGGGAGGGGGGGATGAGTTGGGGGGAGGGGAGTCAAATGGTGGGTGACAGAGTGACTTGGATGCGTTTTGTCTGCGGCCACCCTTTGCGGGATTAGGGCGTCGGGCTATAGATAGATAGATAGATAGTCTATAGGTGAGGCGGAGAGGTGTGGCGGCGGTGTGGCGGTGGCGAGCAGCACTTCTATCTTCACCATATTCACCCACTATCTCCCGCACAAGCTCGCGAATATATATAGCTCTCAAATGTCTCTTGGATGCCAGTGGTCTGTGTGTGGAGATAGTGAGCGTTGAGGACGGTGATGTCGAGGAGATGGAAGAATAATTTTTTATACTTCATCGTGGGCTTGGCACAGTCAGTGCTAGAAATCATGGCGTCTGATTGATCCACCTATCGCATATTCACGTTGTACGCCAAGAACAGGTTCTGGTTTCCAGACGTGGCACCGCCCTTCTGCCCTGTAATCTACACTGTCTGTGTGGTGTACAAGGGGCTGATGAACAGACAAGAGGAGGAATACTTTGCAGTTGTGGTGCCATGCTGTTGCGAGGATATTATGTGCTTTGTAAAAAACAACCTCATTTTTCTGAAGCTTCCTCCCCATCTTCACCATGTGCCGACAGTTCTTCTTTACAGAGCCGCACAGACCAGTTTTGTGCAGGTGAAGGTACCTGGCGAGAAGGGGGCTTGTGTACCAATTATCGAGGTATAAAACATGCCCACGATGAAGGTATTCCTTGATCATCGTTTTTACCACAGCCCCTGAGAGTCCCAAACTTCTATCTTCTGTGAAGTCCGTCTGAACATCTGTGTACAGGACTATGTCCTGCACATACCTAGTCTTACAGTCGCACATCACGAAGATTTTGAAGCCAAAGCTGTGTATTTTGCTGGGGATATACTGACGAAAAGCAATATTACCTCTCTATAGCACTAGACTCTTGTTTATGATGAGGTCTCGATGTGGAGAGAAGGAGGTATGGAATTTCTCTCAAAGGTGATCAAAAACCAGACATATCCTCCTCATCTTGTCCATGTTGTTTGCATTAGTAGGGTCAAGGGTGTCAAAAAATGAAGACAGCTCAGGATGTACTGAAAGCAATTCCTTCCCATCACCTTACCAAAAATTGGTGTCACCATTACTGGATCCACAGTCCAATACGAGGGAAGCTGATTTTTTTTTCAATATCCCCATCAAAAGCACAAGTTCTAGGAACACATACATTTCACCCAGGGTCACGTCAGATTTTAAAAATCGGCTGTGTCGTGTCTGTGTTGTTTCCCCACTTTCAAATGCAGCAAAGGCGTTGGTCAGGGCCACAATCTTGAAAACAAACTCCACAGGAAAGTAGTTTCTGAAGGAATCAAGCCTACTGGAGGTATGGTGAAGTTCAGGGACACTACACCCGGCCTCATTTTCGTGGGTGAACGGGTGAATATGGGAGGCAAAGCCACTACTGTCCTCCCACTCCCACGTCGTTTCCTCATCATCATCATTATCGCCACCATGTTCCTCGGGCTGTGGGGAAGCATGGGGAAGTGTGGGGAATGGGGGAAGAGTTTCACGTGAGATGCTGGGTGTCGGGAAAGCAGGAAGACTTTGTCCTGAGGTGCTGGGCTTAGCTGGGTCATGGGGAGGCAAGGGAGAGTGCGGGCGAGACAAGTCACTCTCCTCCAACAATGGAACTTTCTGAAATCTTCCACGCTTCCTCCTCACACTTTCCTCCCCACGTGGCGAAGTTCTTTGCCTCCCCAACCACCCCTCACCTGCAGGACTACCTTCCTCCTCATTGTTGTGATGTGAAAGGCAACAACGTGCAGGTGGCCTCCTACCACGTGTAGCCCTAGTGTAGCCCACATACCTGGATTTTCTAGATGAAGGAATTTCGTCATCGCTACTACTTTCCTCCTCAGGCTGGATGTAGTCCTTATCCTGCATGTCATCATCATCCAGATCACTTTCTCCAGTGTAGGGAACCCTCAGGAGGTCCGGAATCTCCTCGTCAGAGAGACCGCAGCGAGACATCGCTGCACTGTATGACTGACACAAGCAGAGTGAGGCAGAGCGAGCGTGAGGTGGGAGCGCGTGGGTGTATGGGTCAGGCCACCTGAGGGCAGATAGAGAAAGGGTTGCCCTACAAGCACACCAATTTTCGTGTGCCAAGCTTGAAAATTGTGGTCACAATGATTTTTTGAAACTGAGACTGTTTTAAAACGGCACTAGCACTGAGCGCGCAATTACGTAAGACCGTTTTAAAATGGCACTGGCACGGGGCGGGTTAAAGGAGGCACTGCAAGCTCTTCTACATCCTGTCAACTGGGTGCCCATTCTTCCCATAATGCTCCTCAACCTCAGAACCACAGAAAAGGAGGATATAGGGAACTCTCCAGCTGAGCTGACTTATGGTGAGGACTTGCAGCTTCCAGGCCAGTTTGCCCCACAACAGGATGCAATGCCAGCACAAATATTCCTCCCAGCTCTTCAACAAGCTATGCGGGCATTGCAACCCACACCCCCACGCCCAGATCCCCAGCAGCCCACTCTCGCACCTCGGCAATGGCAAACCGCTGGGCACGTCCTCATCAAGTGAGGCCAGCACCAGTAACCCCTTCAAACACCTTATGAAGACCCCTACCCAGTCACCGCCAGAACAGACAAATTAGTTACTGTAGACAGGGAAGGCAAACAGTACATGGTGTCGGCCAACAGTATCAAACCAGCTAACATGCCCTCAACACCACACACTGCTACCAGCACACCCACTACAACATCCTCCCCCTCCACCACATCCCCACTCTCCCCACCCACCATAACTTCCCCCCCACCCCAGATTCCCTTTGTTCATTGCTACCCTCCTTTACCACCATTACCCACACCCTCTATTCGGCTGACTTTCTCCACCACATCCCCAACCCCCCACACCCACCGTGACTTGTCATCCACCCCAGATTCCCTTTGTTAATTGCTACCCCCCTTTACCACCATTACCCAGATCCTCTAGTCCACTGGCTTCCACCACCACTTCCTCCCCACCACCCTTCTCTCACCCCCCACTCTCGTCTTCCAACCTCATTCCCACAGTCACACGCACCTCATCCCTCCTTTCCAACATGACACTGCCTACTTCCACATCACAGACCTTACCAGTCAGGGCTGCAACTGCAACATGCCCACATTCCACTCAGACTAACACCACAACCTACTACATTTACACTTGAGCTGGTCGACTCATCAGACCACCCAAGTATTTCCAATACCCAACATAGATCGTACTCAATTACACTGCCATATAATGTACCTCTATGTTGTATGTTCGTAAATAATTTATAAGCTGACCATGTAAATACATACTTCCATTTTTATAATAACTTGAATTACTGTACATGTTAGTATTAATTTTTTCATTGTTTTATTATTATTATCATTATTATTTTTGTTCGCTACGTGTCAACAAGTGGGTTGGTGGAGAGTTAGTGCCCTTCCCCATAAATCAAATACCTCAAAGTCAAATGGCCACCCCTTACGGGATTATGGCGTCTGGCAATAGATAGATAGATAGATAGATATTTATTTATTTATTTATTTTTGAGGGGAGGGGGGAGTACTGTGGCATAATAATCCACCTCCACAATTCATACATACCACACACCTATCCCTGCACTATTGTATGCATCGAACATGTATCCCTGCATCATATTACATGCACCAAGCGGCCAGCAGTATACACGTGGTCAGGGACGCCGCCTTGTCGCCCGCATGTAGTCCACGTGGGAAGATCACAGGTGTGCGGCCAATCACGCACCAGGTGGTACCACATCCCACAATGACTCAGCTGCTGTGCTGACCTATGAAGTAGCAGTCCCTGACCTCGTGACCAAACCTGACCAATGAGCTGCCGCGTGCCTCACCTTAGCCAATCACCGGGCCTTCTAGGGACGCTAACACCGGCGTGCCCTGCTGCAGCCTGTCATAATAGCGGCCTGCTCGGGATACTCTCTAGCTCCAGACTCTGACACACACACACACACACACACACACACACACACACACACACACACACACACACACACACACACCTGAGTCCCATAGAGCTGCCACGTCACACTCAAGCACTCACACATTCACACATGGTCACGTTAACTCACACTCCCTCGCTCACACACTAGCACCTCACGTATTAGTGTGTCACTCTCGCCACAGTATGGAAATAATAGCAGGTTTGTCCCTGTATTATCACTGAATTGTTATGATTGTACAATTTAACTAGTAATATAATTCCCCTCTGCCTCACATCCAACTTTAATATTCCTCCTACCATTGTAAGTTAAGCAAGTAAGAGACAACACTACAGTATCTCTCAACTTCTTCCACGCCCTTGTTTTTCATCCGCTCACTATATGCTTTCTTCTTTTGTGTCACAGCCTGTCTTGCCTCTTCATTCCATTATGCTCTTCCTTGCACCCCCTTTCGTCTTTTTTTCACCCCACACACCACCTCAAATGCTGCACAGATTTTTTTCTGTGAATATCTTGCACACACCTTCCACGTCCCTCATCTGCTCCAGTCCATAACTACCCAGTCACTCCTCCACTTCTCTCTTATATTCTGCCTTTTTCTCATCCTCTTGTAACCTTTCCATCCTCCTTGCATATACTACTGCCTCCTGTCCTTCCCTTCTTCTATTTCTCCATTTCACTTGGACACTGATTCTTACCACCACCGAGTGGTGGTCAGAAAGTCCACTCCCCCAACCTCTATATGCTCTTGCATCCATTACACATCTTCGCATCCGTTCATCGACACACACATAATCAATCATTGCCTTCTGTTCATTCAGTTCACCGTTCAGTTAACCACTCACCCTTCTCATCACTTGCCACGTATACCTATGGATAATTTTGTGTGCCTGAAGAGGGTATTGGTACAGTCATGAACACTAATAAGGGAACAGTGTAATTTGCAAAAAGAGGGCTGGTTAATCGTGCACTACCACCCCTCAACTCCCCCTGTTTACCACCACCAAACAACTTATCTGTTAGGTGCATGGATCAGATATATGAAATTTCGCTTTCTCATGTCTTCCCGCATGTAATGTTACTTTCATTTAACCTAAAGTTATGTGTATTATTACATGCATAGATCCACCATCATCTTAATAAGAAGTAATTATGTCGAAGTTTTAGCAGATTTCAATAGGATGACACTAATAAGAAGAGTCTGATATCCAAATATTTATCGAAGGTCTTCTAAATGGTATACTAAAACTCAAGTAATTATGACAAGTTATATGATTATTAAACACAAAAATCCCTCTCCTGCCTTGTCATCTGCAGAGCCACATATCCACACAACCAGTCATCTACCTACCCACTCAACCCACACAAAACAACCCACCGACCTAACCCCTGCCATTCACCAAGCCTAACCACCTGGGCGACCCACCAAGCCCACCTATTCCAGCCATCCACACTGCTCACCCAAGAATGCCACCCACCAAGCTCACCAAAACATTGCCAGCCGACACACTGATATACACACCTTCCCACCCTGAACCCAGCCAGACATCTAACCCACCATCCCAGCCACCTATCCAACCAACCACCAACCAACCACCCACCCAGGGCACCCAGTCCACACAATCTTATCAGCCAACCTGGCGACCTACCATGCCCACCCATCCCGGCGACCAGCTCTGGCCACACATTCTGACGAGCCATCTTACCCACCGACCCCTGCTACTCACTCTTCCCACCCACGAATTCCACCCACCCGGCCCACCCAACAATGCCATACACTACATCCACCAACACAACCTTCCCATCGTACCCAACCACCTCTCCCTGAAAACTGACCCAACCTGCCCACACACCCAGCTCTCGGACCTCACCAATCCTATTCACCCACTCCTCCCACCTACCCACCCACATGCCCAACCACCCTTCTTACCCAACCCCATTCACCAACTTCTTCCCATTATCCTGACCGAACCCCACTCATCCACCTGACTCATCCCATCCAAACCCATCTTACTGATAGATTCACGACCACCCACCTGTCCAGCCAGTAACACGCCCAGCCCATCCCACGCATCCACTCACTAACCCATCAGCCCCTACAACCCACCCCAAGCCACTCCATACATCCATCCCAACAAACCCCCCACCTCCATCTTTACTAACCATCCTTCCAACCCACGCTGGCAATGCTCTGAACTATCTAACCCACCAACTCAGCCTCATTAAACCCACCCATCCAACCAGCTGATCCAAAACACACACACACACACACACACACACACACACACACACACACACACACACACTGAGAATGATACCATTGTATAACTCCCTTGGCTTCATGTCGTGTGTAACGAATAAATCGTACCAATGGACATGATCCTTAAAAGAAGATCCCAAAACAACAAAGCATTATGCACTAGATATTATCGGGATCAAACTGCTATTTGTCTACTTGGCATCCATCGTATCCGATATTAACACCTTAGGATTTTCCTACACATTCTGACAGAATGACAACCACCATTAGGATTTTAAGAATAGACTGATTGAAACCTAACTAAACACGCCCACTTACAAAGAACTATACTATAGTATTATATCTCTGGGCTGCCTCATGCTCTTTATTATATGTACATCCTTCCCTTGTACAGTACATATTCTAATTTGTATTACACCCTCGTTACTACCAGTCTTTAATATCCGTTCTCTTATCAACCATTTTCTTTTAATGTTCTGCCGTTTTATGCTATGTATAGTATTGTATTTTTATCAGAAATCTCCTGTAACTGGAGCCAAGCTTTTTATAGGGTCTGGCTTTTACCTTCATTCACACCGATGATGCTGCTTCACACCTTATTGTTGCCATAGGTTTTTATTATTCAGTTATACTACTTCAATACTGTAAACAGGGACAATGTCTCAACCATTAATGTAAAGCTATGACACCAAAAGAAAAAAAAAAACACCACTACACTATGGTACTAATCACAATTAAATGTTGTGGAAAATACGATGTGTTGTATTGTCTTACTAATCCCATTAAGGTAATGGGGATAACCTAAAAAATTATTAAAATTCCGCTACATGAAATGAACTTCAACTGTAGATACGAGCTCATAGCATTTTCCCTTCAGAAAAGTTTCATAGTTTATTATGCCTGTCCGTAGGTTGAAATTGTTATATTACAAAACATCCTCAGACCCGTAGTATCTAATTCAGTTGCAAGAAAATGGCATGCAGTATAGCAGTCTCGTTTCAGTAAGCATTCAGCCCACTAAAAAGCACATATTAGTTTAAATAATTGGGCAATATAAAGCGTTAACAGAGCTCCATATTTGTGTGAACTGTGCCAAATGATGTTTCAGTGTGCTAGAAACTGTGATTTCCGCGCCAAAATGGCAATGCTGCCAGTTACCCACTACGCCTAGGGAGTACTTGCACCTGGGGCCCATATTCAAGTGGTTTCAAATTCTTTCGTAACATTTATTAGATGACTATTTTTTTTCTTAGTCATCGTTTATAACTTTCATGGAAACTATAATGATAACCAAACTCTCTAAGCAACGTAAACGGTGATAAATAATAGGCAAAGCAAGTTGCTTAGTAAGTGGTGTTACAAAGCCGCCAGTGCCACTATGAATATGGACCTATGGCTCAGCAGATCAGGGACACCAACCAGGCACATTAACTCAGTTAATTTTCAGAATTCTTGTCCGGTGTGTCAAATTTTATCACACTGGAAAAGTGACGGTATTTTTTTAAGTGGTGCTGGGACGCCTTCTCTAGATGGCATTTATTAACCCGGATCATTTCTACTGTCATGTTATACAGTACTAACAACCATCCCTATCACTAGAGATAAGGATGACAGACTACAGGAGAACCACAACTTCGGCCTGCAGTCTGCCGAGTTAACGTTCAGATGAGCCTGGGGTTGCAACTTCTACTACTACTACTACTACTATACTAGTACTATACTACTGTTGTACCCCTACTATACTACTACTGTACTACTACTATGCTACTACTGATATACAATAAATATACTACTAATGATATAGTAGTACAATGCTACCACTATACTACTACTACAGTATTAATATACTATAAATACACTACTATTACCACACTAGTACTATTTTACTACTGTACTAGTACTAATATACTAATGCTCTGCTACTACGACAATACTACTACTAAGGTGGTGAACTAGTTTCTCCTCCCCTTTCATCCTGTCTCCTGGTGGAAGTCCTAACCAGGGCTAGCAAAGACCTATTGTTGGGCCCCCTACACATCAAAACAGGCTACATACTCTTTAATGGGTAAATTATCAGTGACTCCATTCAAATCACCTGTTAATACCATCACCATCAAAATCCTTTTTTTTTTTTTTTTTATAATAATGGCTTTATGATCATCGTCCATTATGTGGGGCATTAGACCAAATAGGATTAATAGACAGAAACACAGCAGCAGCTCACTCGCCGGGCACGAGACGGCCAATCTAGGTGGTCAATCGCGTAGGCAACGTTAAATAAAATGCTCATAGACCAGATAGATGAACCTCTTCCCCCTTGGCAATCAGACTGAGTGGAATCCCCTCATCCAGGTTGGCCGTCCAGAGCAAACCATGCATAGTAGAGAAAGTTGTGGCTCCAAGCTGGTACGACTGGGTGTGGGTGTAAAGTGTCAGGAGGTGATGGTAGGAGGTCAGATCTAGCTGATCCTTTGTGTCCACGTTAGGAAGATGAGATGGGCCGTCCTCCTCTGCCTGAGGAGGGGAGGACTCATTGACCTCCTCCACAGCCGAGAAGCCAGTCGATGCATCCTCAGCCATGGAGACAGAGCCCTTCCTTAGTCACTGACAGAGGCTGGTGTACTTCGGCAACAATCTGCATCTTGACCAGGTCCGGATACAGGTTGGTGATCAATGTGGCAGTCTTCCTATGAAGGGAAGCCTCAACCCTTGGCCACTTCCACGGTGTTGTGTGGGGGGCAGCAGGTCGTGGCTGTCTGACCTGATGCTACCGGCAGCGACGGGCAGAATTTACATAGTGGGTGAAGCACTCAGGGATGACAAGGTGAGGCAACGCAATGCACAAAGCCCCCTTACCATTCCTGCAAAAAGTCCTCGCCATCACGACACACATTTCCATGATGGTGCTTATCTCCCCAGGACTTCCAAGACCCTTAGCCTGGTGACCCCAGGTCATAAGATGCCACCATGCATGGGCAGAACCTTTCATGTCTACGCCCCCCAGCCCAGTGACATCTCCTGCCTTAGGACCCTTAAGAGTCGCAGAGAGACTATACTCTATTGTCTCGCCATCCCCAAGGGAGTGCTGGAGGTGCCATGGGTTTGGTTTAGTGACAGCTTGGTGGTGCACGAAAACATCAATGCCAGTATCCTGGAGCTTGATGAAGACGTACCCAGCCCTGACATTAAACCAAACCATAGTTCCCCTGATCTTCGTTTGGGCCACAGCAGACTGTTGTCGGTTGTTTTCTCAACTCAATGGGTAGCAGGCGGAAGCAGCAAATGTGGTCTCCATCAGAGCTGATCTTCCTCCTCGATCTCCTTTCCATCAAAATTGCCATCATCACCAGCAACACCTTTTTCCATCTAACTATAGGGTGAGTTTTATTCCAGAAACAAGGAAACAGTGTTACCAGATATCATTTCAAGAACTGTGGTAGACTGTAAGCTACCTGAAACTATGGTAAATTGAACAAAATTTGGCTCAAGGAATGATCAAAGTGTGCCATCTTCATGCAAAGCATAAGTCTAATTTCCCAATCAAAATTCAAGTATGTGGATAGCGAAATAAACTAATTCACTATACATTATCATAATTACCACTAGAATGGTACATACTACGACATTTTACTGCATTTTAAAAACATAGTAATTTAGGTGTAAAAATCGGCATTGATAACCATTTTAAACTGGATACAGACAACTGCATCTAAACAAGACTGGTCATTTCATCATGTTATTTGTCATTTGTTATCATTATATTCCTTTGTCCATTGCGTTCATCATGTTATGTGATGGCTGGATAGCAATAGTCACCTGCTTTCCTTATGACTTCTCCATATATCAGTTCATCTGTCAGAAACATAGACAGTCTGTTCCACTTCGGTTTTTCCTTTAAGTTAAATGACTTTTTTTTTTTTCAATCCAGACACTGCTTTTTGGATACCTCTGGCATTATTATTATAACACATTTTAGTAATGGTGAAGTATTCCCTTTCAGAATATGGTTTATAATGATGTATGCCTGCTGCTAGTCTATAAACATCATGCAAGAATTTATAAGTAATTTACCTTTGAATGTCACTCAAAGTAAATCATCGTGCTGTTATTTCAACCATTTTTAGTCGAGCCAAGAGGAGGCTGAATACAATAATCCCTCATTTATCCAGATGTGCAGTATGCAGACCTGTTCATTATTAGGATACTGGACCTTGGCTCTTTAAAACCATTCACAAAATTTGCTTGCTATTATCCGGATGTAAAAGTCCTCAAGAACTTTGGCTGGCCAGGTGACATTTTCAAATACTCGGTATCATGGCTGGGGTCTAACCGTGCGCTTTAACTAGGCCATAATCCACAACCTGAGCTAAAATGTCCATCCACCCCTGTACTGAATGGTCAAATTTGCGTGCTGGTCCAATAACTCCCTACAAACCTCCAGCACCCGAGTAATACCGAATATAACTCACAAGTGGTGTCACAAAGTCTGTATGCTTCATCACTGAATGTCCACAGTTGTTTGGCAACCAGGAACAGTCTTTCCTAACTGCCACTGCACATCTAACAGAGACTACAAGCCACAACTCAGGTGAAAGAGCTAGTTCTCCTCTGCAACGAATTTCTAAAGTCGCACAGCCACCAGGAGTTGTATTTCCCAATGGCCAAGGCACATGTAAGACAGACCACGAACCACAGGTCAGGTGAAAGTGCCCATTTGCCTTGTGACAGAAGGATGAAAATCCTGCCCACAGCCTTGCTTCTCCCCCCTCACCACTTCTGTCCCTCCTCCAAACCTTCCCATGCTCCCCGCCTTGCTAGCCAGGCCTCCTGGCTCCTCCCTCATTCCCTCGGTTCCTCCCCTCCAGTGTCCTGGAAGCACTGACTAGCGATTTTTTTTTTTTTTTTTTTTTTGGCGATTTATTCAAATACTATTAGTCGTATCAAAATGCTGTGAAATCTACGAGAAAGCTTATGAAACTCTGTACCTATATGCTTAACTCTCGTAAGGTGCGGGAAAAATTTTGCACTAGGATGGTGGGAAATTATATGAAGGTAAGTTTTACTCTTAAACACCATTTATGGTCATTGCAGTTTTGGTATTTTACTCGTCCGTTTTCTGTTTTTATTAGACTATCTTATAGTATAAACACCAGCGAAGATGACGGTATACCATTTATACTAATGTAACCAATATCCAGTGGCATATTTGGCCATGGATTTTTGTGTGTTTGTCTCCAGGGAGCAGTTATCAAACGTGTCACAAAGATAGCTGATCTGCCAACCATCTCCCATTTTCTTGTGGATTTTTGTTTTTTTATACATTGTTCTCTTGGTGTTAAGCATTAATATGGATATTCCTATGTGTGTCTTGATGTCCCAGTATGGTTGAGTGACCGGAAAACACTGCAATAAAATGGAGGAGTACTGTACATATAAGTAACTTTTTTTTTTTTTTTTGCATGGTTTTCTTGGTGTTTGGATTACTTTGGATATTCTCATGTGTCTTTTGATGCCTAAATATGGCAGACTGATCTGAAACCAGTGCCAAAATTAGGAGGGGTAATGTACAAACAGTAGTGTATAGGTAGGGTATTTTATTGGCTGTCAGTATTTTTTTTTTTTTTCCATGGTTTTCCTGGTGATTATAATAATTTTGGATACCCGTTTATGTGTTTTGATGTCTAAATAAGGCAGAATGACCCGAAAACACTGCCAACATTAGGAGCGGTACTGTACATACACTCGTTTTTTTTTTTTTTTTATGCGAGGAAGAAGGAACCAAAGGCCATGAGCCCGCAGTAACAGTTCCCTCCAAGAGAAAAACAAAATACAATAGAGAGCCAAATTCAAGATCCGATCATTTTGAGATGCCTGGACACACTGCGTTTGAAAGACTGGAGATCATAGGCAGCAGGAAATACAGACAGAGGGAGACAGTTCCAGAGCTGACCTGTTGCATAAATGAAAGACTGGTAGTAACGGTTAACTCTTGCATTAGAGAGTTGGACAGAAAAGGGATGAGAGTTTGCTGCCAGACGGGTGCTACGCGCCCGTCGTAGAGGTGGAGGAATGCAAGCAGACAGTTCAGAGGAGCAGTGACCATTAAAGTAGCGATAGAAAAGAGATAAAGATGCAACAGTGCGGCGAAGAGACAGAGGTTGAAGGGAGTCAGTAAGAGGAGGAGAGTTAATGAGACGAAAAGCCTTTGACTCCACCCTATTGAGAAGAGCTGTAGGTGGGGAGCCTCCCCACACATGAGAGTTGTACTCCACATAGGGGGGGATAAAACCCCTGTATAGAGTCAACAATTGTGCAGGGGTAAAGAAAGAGTGGAGTCGGCTTAGCACACCCAATCTCTTGGAAGCAGATTTTACAAGAGATGTAATATGATCTTTCCAAGATAAGTCCCGAGTAAATGAAACCCCAAGCATGTTCAAGGATGATGCAGGATTAAGCTGAATATTATTAAACATTAGTGGGTATACCTGTGGAAGATTTTGTTGGGTTGATAGGTGTAAGAACTGAGTCTTAGATGCATTAAAGACAACCATATTATTTTTACCCCAGTCAGAGATACAAGCCAAGTCAGACATTAGGTGTGCCATAGCCTCATCCCTTGTTTCTTGAAGTAACTGTTGAGATGGGCGTTGCGGGAACCGAATGGAAAGGTGAAGGGTGGAGTCATCAGCGTATGAGTGGATAGGGTTAGATGTACAGCTTAGAAGATCATTGATGAATAAAAGGAAGAGAGTTGGTGATAGGACAGAGCCCTGAGGAACACCACTGTTGATAGATCTAGGAGAAGAACGATGGCCGTCTACAACAGCGGCTATAGAACGACCAGAAAGGAAGCTAGCGATGAAGGCACAGCTAAAAGGATAGAAACCGTAGGAGGGCAGTTTGGAAATTAAAGACTCGATCGAAAGTCTTTGAGATGTCAAGTGCAATGGCAAAGCTTTCGCCAAAATCCCGAAAGGAGGATGACCAGGAGTCTGACAGGTAGGTGAGAAGATGGCCAGTGGAGCATTCCTGACGGAACCCATACTGACGATCGGAAAGAAGGTTGTGATAGGAAAGATGCCTTAAAATTTTTCTATTAAGAATTTACTCAAAAACTTTTGAAATACAGGACGTTAAAGCAATTGGACGATAGTTGGAGGGTTGGGAGTGGTCACCCTTCTTTGGGACTGGCTGAATGAGAGCAAACTTCCAGCAAGAAGAAAAGGTACAAGTTGACAGACAAAGGCAAAAGAGTTTGCCTAGGCAGGGTGTAAGCACAGAAGCACAGTTCTTGAGAACAACAGGAGGGACCCCATCAGGCCCATCTGCCTTGTTAGTACTGAGGCCAGTGATGGCAGAAAATACATCAACTGAAGAAATTTTAATGTCAGCCATGAGGAAGTCAGAGGGGGGAAGTGATGGAGGAACAGCACCGGAATCGTCTAAGGTGGAATTGGAGGAGAAAGTCTGTGCGAAGAGATCTGCTTTATCAGTAGCAGAAATAGCTACAGAACCATCAGAGTAGAAAAGAGGAGGGAAGGATGATGAGGTAAAGTTGTTAGAAAGATTTTTGGCAAGGTGCCAGAAGGAGCGGGAAGAATTCGAGTTGGAGAGTTGAGAGCATTTAGTATGCATGAAATTATTTTTAGTAGAGAGAAGAACAGACTTAGCATGATTCCGAGCAGAAACGTAAAGATGATGTGATTCAGGGGTGGGTTGGCTCCGGTACCTTTTGTAGGCCTTCTCCTTGTTGTGGACAGCATTAGAACAAGCGTGATTAAACCAAGACTTTCTTGCATTAGTCAAAGGATATGAGAAAAGAACGTATGCTTCCATGCCCGAGAGAATAACCTCCGTAATGCGCAAGGCACACTCAAATGGCTCACGGCCATGGAAACAATAATCATTCCAGGGAAAATCAAAGTAGTACTGCCTGAGGGCCTCCCAGTCCGCGGCTCCAAAATGCCACAGACGACGTTTCCCTGGAGGGTCCACAGGCCGTACCAGAGTGATAGGACAGGTTAAGGTAATAAGGTTGTGATCGGAGGAGCCCAACGGAGAGAAAAGATTAACAGAGTAAGCAGAAGGATTAGTTGTGAGGAAGAGGTCAAGTATGTTGGAGCTCTCTCCAAGGCGGTCAGGGATACGGGTAGGGTGCTGTACAAGCTGCTCTAGGTCATTAAGGATAGAAAAGATGCAGGCTTGTTCACCAGGTGGATCCGTGAAAGGAGAGGAGAGCCAAAGGTGGTGGTGAACATTGAAATCTCCAAGAATGGAGATTTCAGAGAAAGGAGAAATGGACAGAATGTGTTCCATCGTAGAAGTAAGATAGTCAAAGAATTTTTGATAGTCAGTAGAATTAGGGGATAAGTAAACAGCACAGATATATTTAGTCAGAGAATGACAGGAAAGCCGAAGCCAGAGTGTGGAGAATTCAGAAGAATCAAGTTCAGGAACACGAGAGCAAGATAAGTCGTTGCGTATGTATACACAACAGCCACCTTTGGCTTTGAAATGAGTATAGAGAAAGTAGGAGGATACAGAAAAGGGTTTGCTGTCAGTTGCCTGAGACAGCTGAGTCTCCGTTAGAAAAAGAAGGTGAGGTTTAGAGGAGGGTGTTATTTGGTTTTGATTTTTTTTTTTTTCATGGTTTTCTTGGTTAAAAATTATTTTCAATATTCCTATGTGTGTTTTGATGTCTAAATATGCCTGAATGACCGGAAAACACTACCAAAGAAAGCAGAGGTGCTGGACAACTAGGTTACGTATAGGGTGGAAGTTGGGCACAGGTAGTGTTTGGGTACCTTAACCCCTCAATGGCCGCCGGCATCAAATGACGTCTAGCTAATAAATGGCCGCAGGCGTCATTTGAGTGCGGCCTATAAAAAAAACTGCAAAAATTTTGGGGAAGTGAACGAACGTTCTGAACGTCTTCAGACTGACCTACACTACACTCCTATACACCTCATCAAGTATTTCAGAGCCTGCTGCTGTGATGAGTGGATTTTCGATTTTTTTGCTCCTGGCCATGCCTAAACAAACACAGCTACATTCATTATCTCGAACCGGGCAGAAAATGTCATCTTTGTCCTCTCTTGCAAAACACACACAACTGCCTGTTTATGATTATGAATTAACCCAATGACTGCGGCTGTATCATATACGATACCTGAGTCCAAATGGCTCTGACTGCAGCTGTATCATATATGATTTCCTGCTTTCAAATATATTATGCATTTTAACAAAGGCGCAGAGCTCAGCTCAGTTACCTACAAAATGCCGAAGGTAAGGGTACGAAATCATCTCCATGCCACCGCTAGCAGTAGCCCAAGCAAATATTGGATGAAAAATCTGGATGAGTGTAACATTATTAGATTATGACAATAATGGTTCAGATGCTGATTTACATTTTATCTGATCGCAAGATTGACACTGACAACACAGTGCAACCATAAAACATTGTTCGCCTGGCACCACCGCACAGGGAATATTTATTACTTCACGGACCTGTATCAGAGGTTATTTGTTTGTTTGCTATATTGTGTTATAAACAATTGAACTCAGGATTTTTTTCTCTGTCTGTTGACAATATTATTTTTTTTCCAATATTTTTTTCTAAATATTTGAAAACTGCCGCACATGGGGTGTACATGTAAACAAACACTGACGCAGTGAATGAGTTAATACAGGCACAAAACAAAAAGACATGATAATAAGTGAAAAACACATTTTTGTCTTGGTATCTTTACCTATTTGCTCAGGTTTGTTGTGCTGGTTTGGATCATTCGATGCAGTGCAACTTGTGAAAACTTTCGGGAAGTGAACGAACACCTGGGACAGGAGAGTGACCTTCTCGCTCTCACACCTCATCTCTCACTGTCACTTTGCCACCTGCTGCTGTGGTAAGTGGATGTACAATTTTTTAACTCGCGGCCATACCTAAACACACATAGTTACACCCATCATCTCGATCCAGACAGAAAATATCATCTTTTTCCTCTCTTCCAAAACACATACAACCACCCTGTTTTCGATTATGAATGAAAACGGGCATAAACAAAAAAGACATGAAAACAAAAGAAAAATTCATTTTTGTTTGGTATCTTTACCTATTTGCTTAGGTTTGTTGCACTGTTTTGGATCATTTTACATATTCTTTGCCTTTTACAAGCATAACAGGATAGTTTTCTGTGTTCACGTGTTGCTTTCGTGGGTGAAAAGAACTTCCTTCCCTTCCTGCTTATCAGCTCGGCGAGGTGCGAATGGCAGGTCGTCTGGGAATTCGATGGTTTAAAGTGTTGGGATACATCCAGCTGTACCCTTTTTCCTTACCCAGGAAGAAAATATCATACTTTCCCACACTCACGACAGACAGGCAGCAACATATATTGGGAAAATAACAAGGTAAAATGATAGAGAAAGGTGAACATGTTATTACGGAAAAAATATGTTTTCCCCCGTCTGGAAACATATTTATTTCTGCTCTGTCTCAGTATTCCTAATAATTAGACATATTTGTAGTTGTGAAACTGCATTACGATTATATTTTTAGCCATGCACTTGGTGTGGGAGCAGCAAGTTGTGACTCAGCTTCCTATTGCTAACTGGACCTTACCCTCCACTTTCATCTGTGGGAGAGCCTAGTCCCGGGGAACGGGCAATTTTCTCATTTAGGACTGAATATTCAACCCTTTCCCTCCCTTTTCCAAGCATGGGGACAACAATAACGTAAAAAATAGCTCGACACTACCATAAACATATTATATATAAAAAAAGGTGAAAAAATAATTTATATATATATATATATATATATATATATATATATATATATATATATATATATATATATATATATATATATATATATCCAATCCTAACATATTATATACTGAAATAATTCGATATATCATATCTAATATATGCACAACATTTCAGCACCATTCACATTGTTTTGGGAGGTCAAAAAAATTATAACACGTGTGATGTTGCACTGTGGCAACACCTCTCGGCAGTGAATATCGGTTACTGGTATTTCTGCAACTTTCGCGCTCCACTGCAAGCCACAGAATGGGTCTAGGAAGCTGGGATTTGAACTGTTAGGTGCATCTGAACTTTCCCTTCAACATACCAAGAAAAAAAAATCAATTTTCAAAACTTCAGAAAATGGCCCCGGCGTCTGTCTGGGGTGCACCTAAAATTCCGGACCCACGGCCATGGAGAGGTTAAGGGGGATGTTGTTCATTATGTAGACATTGTCACTACACGGACATGCCTTTGGCTCTGTTATGTCAGATACTTGAAGGACTACTGTATAACAATAACACAAACAGCACCACCAACAACAGTAATAATAATCATCATAATCACCATCATCCGGTGCATGGTATGTAGGAGGAGTACTGGGCCTTGGGAACAGGCTGTGAAGCCTTTGCCTAGTCGGACACATAAAAAAGAAAAATAAAATCCAATCTTTTTTCCCCATCAGAAGCATAGGATTCCAGGGTGCATTTTTTTTCCCTTCAGGTACACTAATCATCCAGTAATATTGGCAGCCATATTGACAAAGTCAGAAAGAGTACAGTGAGAAATGATTCGGCAACGTCGCACTTTTGCTTGGGAACAGATGAAACAATCCGGTTAAGCAAACCATAAAATCATCAGGAAAGCCATGTTTTGAAATTAAGCCAACCTGTACCTAACCAACTCAGACCTAACCTACCATAATACCTTATTTCTGGGGATGACAAAGGTGTGACGGGTGGAGTCTTTCTTGAGGCACTCAATCTGACGTTGCCAGTACGACTGAATGACGACTTATACATGAGGAAAAAATCGCTTCTGGGACTGTGCCACTAAGTTCCAACATTTAAGGTAAGAGTGGCAAGCCTCACAATCCTGAGTTGCATAATATGAGCAGTAAATCTCAGCCAAACTTTGGATATAAACTCTTACAAGTTAAAACTCACTAGACAACCAAGCATCAATTTTCTATGCGTTTACTAGTCATAGTAGTAAATGGTTCCCTGGTTTACAGGAAACTTGTCACTCAGTTCCGTCACTCAAGGGCAGTAATCAATTGATTAGATGACCGTAGCTCATACCTGCATAATAATAATAATAGTAATCATGATCATCATTATCATTATCATCATAATGCGGGCCCCCTTTCCCACCCTAGGTTAGGATGAGGAGTTGCAACGTCCAGACAGCCCAAGTTTGCCCAGTCCAGTGGGCCATGCTTCCAAATGCTCTTCATTCAAGTTCCCAGAACCATGGCTGTACCTGATACGCCAAAAAACTTTCACCACATTCTGTATCTTCACATAAACATATCCGATATAGCCAGTCCGAACGCTGACCCATTATAGAGGGGTGACAAGTCCCTGATCATGCTCTTCATCTCACAACATTCATCCAGCCAGCTCGATCTCTTGTCATAACCCTAGCCTCACCGACTTCTATATCTCTCTTCTTCACACTCTTATCGACCTTATCCCTCCACCTTCTTCATGGCCTACCTCGCCTCCTCCCTCCTTCAGATTCACTCAGATATACCTTTCTCACCATTCAGTTGTTATCCAGTCTCTCCATATGACCAACCCATCTCGGTACACTTTCTTCGATTCTGGTGTCCAGAGACTTCCTCACACCGCATCTTTCACGAATAGCATTATTTCTTATCCTATCCACTCTCTGTACTCCACATACATTCCTCAGAAGTCCCACCTCCACTGCTCTGGTTCTTGGCTTTTCATTCTCATGCCACACCATAGTCTCTCACCCACATGTTAATGCTTGCACTAACACTTCATGTAAGCCTTGCACAGCTGCAACACTCAAGCCTCTGTTTCTCATCAAGGCCTTCATTACACCAGCTACTTTCCTTCCTTGTTCCACTCTACTTTCCACTTCTTTGTGCACTTTCCTCTCTTTTCTATCACTGTACCTATGTATTTGAACTCTCTCACCAATTCCAGTCTCTCTCCATTCACTGTAACATCACACTGAGAATCGTCTTCTCTTTGAGTTACCATCACTTTACTCTTTTCTACATTTATTCTCAAGGCACGATGCTCACAGACATTAAAAAAAAAAAAAAAGTCAGCACTAGTCTTCTTGTCCGGTATTTGCAAGTAGCACTGCATCATCAGCATACAACGAATTTGAGATAGTCCATCCATCACCATTCATTACCAACGCCATCCCTCTCTCCATTACTCGTGTTCTTACTTATCTCATCACTCCATCCATATATATATTGAACAACCATGGGGACATCACACAACCTTGTTGCACTCCCACGTTGATTGTGAATCATTCACTTAGATACCCATTACCCTTACACATGCCTCACTTCCATCGTAAAAATTCTTGATAGCACCTAATAGCTTACCATCTACACAGTACATGCGCAAAACCTTGCACAATCCTTCCCTGTCTACTTTGTTGTATGCTTTTTCCAGATCCATAAATGCCAAAAACACATTATAGTCTGTCCCACAAGCCCTCTCCACTATCTGTCTCACTGCAAATATTGATCCACACATCCTCTACCACTCCTAAAGCCACCCTGTTCATCACTCACAAGGATTTCTCATCTCTCCCTTACTTTCTCTATAATAATTCTTCCTTATACCTTCCTTACAACACCGAATAAACTTATGCCACGATATTTCTTGCACTCACTTCGCTCACCTTTATTTTTGGTCAGGGGTACAATCACACCCTTCTTCCACTCTGCTGGCACAGTTTCACTCAACCACGCTTTCTTAAATATCTCCAACATGCACTTCATTCTGCTCTCTCCACTATACTTAATCATCTCTGCATACACCTTATCAACCCCACCTGCTTTCTCAGTTTTCAGCTGCCTCACAGCGATCTTCAACTGCACGAATGTCACAATTCCTGGCACTACATCCTTCTCTGCACCCCCCCAAAACTAATCATGTTAACATTTTTATAATCTACAACTTATATCTCCCACACTTTCACATTTCATTCCACTGTCACCTTTAAATTTCTGCACCACATTCCAGAATGCCTTTTTATTTTCAGGGTAATTTGCATTTATTTTTCTTCCTAGCTCATCATTTACCTCCTTCTTTTTCCCAATCATTAGTCTCTACGTGTTTTTTGCTCTCAATATATTCATTTCTTATTTCAATTGAACTCCTGTTCTGTAACCACTCTAGCCACGTCTTCCTCTTTTACTCCCCTGCTCTCTTAAACTTTTCATCCCACCATGCCGTACCTTTCTTCTTTGTTGGTACTCCCTCATGACACACTACCGGTACTTTAGCATTCTTAACTAAATAATCCCTATATGCATTCCACAGGCTGTCCAGATCCATTTAATTCCAGTTCGCTGATTCCAACTCCTCCCCTACTTTGGTCCTCTATTCATCTGCCATTTCTTTGATCCTCAGCTTCTCGGTTCTCAGTTTTCTCCCTGACTGCTCCTCTCCCACCTGGTCCACCTCACTCCTCTCAGCTTGATCTTGCATACCACAGTCATACAATCTGACAAACTTCCACATCGTTCAATGGGCCAAAAGGCTGAATTGAATTAAACTTTTTCTGTTTTAACTGATCCTCACTTACCTTTTATGTTTGTGCTGAGACTTACAGTGCCTAATGTTTTTTGGATTTCTTGTGAGAATGTATCAGAGAAATTTGGCATCATTGTATAACTGCACAGTTTACAAAATGAACTCTGATTTGTAGGATCTTTTTTGTTCCAGGCAAACCCATTTTTCATTTTGTTATCGGCCTGTCATTCATTGCCAACCACCTCTTTGTAAGATTTTTTTTTCCTCTTTGTCTGAACACCACTGCTTTCACTTTCCTTAGAGAACTCACTCTCATCATTATCATCCCTGTCAGTTCTTTTGGGCATCACTACTAAGGTGGAAGTCCTACTTCCAGAAAAGGCAAGGGAAAGTGCGGCTCAAAGCCTCAGGCTGCTGGAGGTGGGAACTGACTGGAATGACCGGTTGGATGGTATGGATTAAGGCCTCTTGGCCCTTCGTGACGACCAGTAGCGGCTCTCATAACATAGTACATTTTCTTACCTCTGTAAGCTCATTGGATCTTTAACCCTTATCGGCTGGGGGTTTCCCGCTGACGCCCGTTCCTCCTTACGGGTAATTACCTAGATTTTGGAAAAAATATCCTTACTTCAAACCCTAATATCTGCTAAACTATAATAGCTAGAGAAAAGATTAACAATACGTAAGACTCATCAACTCTTCCTCTTTCAAGTTAAGGTACCTTGAGGTCTGCAGGTGGTCCGGTCGATGAGTAAGGATAAGTTGAAAACAACTGGTTTTACACACTTAGGTGGGCTGGTCCCAAGCGTGCGCCACTGGCTGTGACCTTGGACTCGCTGGCTAGCATTGGCAGCACTGACTAGAGTGGTGATTGTAACACTGTGCTGGCGTCCTTCGACAGATTGTGTAATATTCCTCTCGATCCTCGACTTTTCCTTAATCACCGTCATAAGGATGAGTCATCACCCTGTCCATGTGGCTTCCCAAAGGGTTTCCACCCGTTTCATAGTGCCACAATGTCCCGTAGGTGTGTGGAAAAAAAAAAAAAAAACTATTTTTCTGTACTCACTTCTTGCATCAATTATAATAACTTCTCTCTACTGCGACACTTATAATTGCACTTGACATCACAATTATGGGTAATTGCACATTGACAAGTAAATGCTGTGGCTGTTTCACACAGAATGGTTGAGTATGAAGTAATTATTTGTACTATAATTCAGACTGATTTGTAATAATCAGAGGCATCGTGAAAATCTTACAAATGTTATACACAACTTACATTATTTGTACTTCACATCACAAGTACGCTTATGCTCACATATTCAGCACTATTTTCCTGAGTATTGAGGGGAAAAATTTAGTTTTAGCCAAAGAGGTAATTTTCTTTCTGGCCTGCTCGTAAGTGGTTTTCATTCACATAACAGGTAGGCTAACTATTGGTGTTTCCAATGTTTTAATTTTACCAGAAACCAATAAACAGTAACACTTATTGCACTGCACTTGTAAAACTTAATAGAAAACTCTTATATCATAGCACGTACTAGAAATCACTTATATTATCTAACGTTTCAGTTATTTATTAAAAAAACACAGACACACTTGTGCATATCTGTGTACTATTTGCACTTTCCCACACACCTGCTCGGTAATCACGCTCAGAGTGATACAAAAACTTTTAGGGCATAGGGGGACCTTGCACTCTGCACATTGGTAGGCTGTCTTTTCGTGCTGGGGGACAGCATTTGGTTGTGTAACAAATGTGGCACTGCCTGTGTGCCTGACGTCCTTCTGTGGTACGGTCAATCTCTACCAGCCTGTGCTGCTGGAAATACTCAGCACAGCTTAGCCTGTCCCCTCAGGCACTGTCCCCCACCTAGCACCTGGCACCTGTGCAGTTGAATGCTTTTCAAGGAGTTCACGTGCAAGCTCCCTCTCAACCTCTCGTTTCCTGATGAGCTCTTTGAACAGTATGAAAGTGTTCAGGACGGCGATATCAAGAAGGTGTAACAACGCCTTCTTGTACCACCTGTAGGACTTATGTAGGCAATCAACCTCACCAATTTCCATGTCCAATTCATCAACAAGCCACATGCTGATATTTATATCGTTGACGGTATCTGGCTTCAACACAGGTTCCCTGGTCCTGTAGCCTGTTTTTCTATTTCCTCACACACACACCCTTAAATACTGTTGGCAGCATGTTAACCCACCTCTTGTCATGCCAGAGAAGGGTTTTAACCCGCCCCGTCCCGACGACGTATGGGTACTTTGCAACGATTTGCATTTGCCAGTCCCGGCGATGTACCAGTACATCGTGCAATTGCAATGTGCACAATTTCGACAATTTTCAAATGTCACGCTTGATTTGTGGTACGTACCCTCGCCTGACCTTCCCCTACCTGCCACCAGGCGGGGACACTCGGCGACCCCGCGCGACCCGCGCTAGCCCGCCACTCGTCCACTCACCTGGTATAGTGTTCCTCCTCGTAACATAGGGTTTGGGTGGAGTCACCCCCTCCCTACACTATTGCCATGTTTCCTAACCCTACGATGTATAACGCCTGTGGTTTGTGTAGTAGGAATGATACATAAACATAACTCATACTAATATAACTGTAATGAAAGTGCTGACATGTATCAAGGAAGAATAAAACTATTCTGCATACTATATTATACGATAATAGAGAAACGTGGCATAAAAATTTGGCAGTGTTGCTCTAAAAATATTCTAATTATTATTTACTTCCCCAACACTTCTAACATTGCTAATTAATTTAGCAAGTATAATTGCAAGAAAATTTGAAGGGATAAAAGTGGGAAGAGGCGATCCTTTTCATAATTAAAATAAATATATCAAACAGCTCTGGGGTGGCAGCACTCACGCGACACGTGTTTGTGTGTACGCTGTGGGAGGTCACCAACCCCTACAGGATTTAGGCCTATTGGGGAAACCTCTATAAAAAAACGCGCTGTGACTTTTACCTCAAGGGTGGTGCGGAAATAAAGTCAAAATTATAATCCATACATAAAAATGGAAGTAAAAAACCATGGATGACACATAACAAAATCTAGCGAGAGAGAGAGAGAGAGAGAGAGAGAGAGAGAGAGAGAGAGAAATAATAATAATAATAATAAAACTTTATTTCCACTAAACAGTGGGTATTCTTATACATTATACAGTAGTACAGCATACAGTATGAAAGTTCTATACACAATATAATACAAGTTGATACATATGGTGGAGAATAATGACAGAGAGGTAAATGGTTTAAAAGGTGTGGGGACACTTAGGTTAAAAATAGATCAATTAAGGGATTTAGGAACGAAGGCAGTGGGAAGGATTAAGACAGATGGGATTGTAAGATTAGGGAGTTTGAGCAATAGGGTAGAATGTATGCTCTCAATAAAAGTATAGCAATTATCAACGGCTAATTATTATACAGGTGTTGATGGTGGGGGTCTATATTTATAGGAGGTGTTGGTGGTGGAGGTATAGCGGGTGTTGTTGATGGGGGTGTTGTTGGGGGTAGGGGTATAGGGGGTGTTGGTGGCAGGGGTATAGGGGGTATTAGAAAAACGGAGATCACAAGAGGGAAACAGTGTCAAGGTCATCGCTGATGGAGAGGTCAGCTCGGAAACGTGGCAACAGTGCAGGGAGGGGGTGACTCCACCAAAACCCTACGTTTCGATCTGTCAGACTATAGCCACGGTCCTGCTCAGACATGGCTAAGAGAGGTCTCTCAGATAGCGAAATTCAAGTCGCCCTGGACACCTTTATCGGCGACAGTGATTCCCCACTGGATGACGAGGAGATGGACAAGGATTATGTGCAGCCAGAGGAGGAAGAAACCACCAGCAGTGACGAGGAAGTTCCGTCACCAAGGAAGCGGCAGTACGTGACTTACCGTGCTGCTAGAGAGGGGCAGGAGGCAAAGAAGGCACGTGGTATGTCATATCCCTATCCCCAGCGTGCCTTGGAAGCAGAATTCGAGGTCGAGGACGAGGACGAGGACGAGGACGGAGCCGTGGGACGTGCTGCCACGTGGTATGGACGGGAGGTGATTACCCATCGTGGCCCAGAGCGCACACCACGTCGTCTAAGCAGGTATGGGCCTAGCATTCTGTTTGGGGCGGTAGGAAGTGAAGTGGAGGGAGTGGGGAGTGAAATGGACATTCCTGGGATTAGGGAAAGTGAGAGTGAGGTGGGTGAGTCATTGCTCTCCCTACGCAGTGTGAGGCGGCAGAGTGGATCACGTGGGCCAGTGCGGGTGCGTTCAGTATCACGTGGGGTTGTGAGGGAGGGGGAAGGTGGGGAGGAACCACTCCAAAGCACGTCTTATGCTCCCCAATATCCCCTAACACGTGGTCGAGCAAGGTTGCGTGAAAGAGCACGTGGTGTGGTAATGGAGGGGGAAGGTGGGGAGGAACCATTCCCCAGCACGTCTTCTGCTCCCCAATATTCCCCTATTTCATCCCCACAGCCCCCTAATGTTCCTCAAGGCCGTAAGGGTAAGGGAAAGGGAAAGGGTAAAGGCAGAGGGAAGAGGAGTGACAGTGGGGAAGCCCTCCTTATTCCTTCTCCCCAACCTCCCCAACCAGGATCTCCTCCCCACCCAGACGAAGGCGGTGATGGGGACGAGGGATTTGTGTCGTGGGATTGGGAGGATGGGAGTGATTTTTCTCCCCTCATTCACCCCTTCACTGAGCAAGGGCGATCTGGCTGCATTGCACCAGGTATTCACTGCAATTCAAGCAGGTTGGATTTTTTCCACCTGTTTTTCAGTGAGGCCTTCGTCGATCAGATCGTTTTTCAAACAAACCTGTTTGCAAGCGCCCAGCGCCTAGAAAGTGAAAGATTGGGAACAAGGAGTAGGCATTCTATGATTTATGATTACCCTGTCTCCATTCCAGAAATGTTCTTATTTTTTGCCCTTGTCCTTTTGATGGGTATAATAAGAAAAAATAGAATTCCTGCTTACTGGACTAGGGACCCTGTTATGTTTACCCCCATATTTGGTCAAGTGATGAGCCGTAATCGGTTTCAACAAATTCTAAGTCGCCTCCATTTTTATGATGCTAATGACCCTGCAATGCAAACAACACTGACAAAATGAGGCGAATTAGGCTGGTCTTTGATCACCTCAGGCAAACCTTTCGATCCTCATTCTATCCCTATAGAGATCTCGTCATAGACGAGAGTCTCGTGTTGTGGAGAGGCAATATTTCATTCAGACAGTATATACCCAGCAAAAGGCACCGTTTTGGGTTCAAGATCTTTGTTATATGTGACTGTAGGACTGGATACGTGCAAGACATAGTCTTGTACACCGGTGCACAGACAGACATAATAGAAGATCGATGTATAGGACTTTCGGGAGCAGTGGTAAAGACGATGATACAAGACTACCTTCATCGTGGTCACGTTCTCTACCTCGACAACTGATACACTAGCCCTCTTCTCGCTCGTTATCTTCACAGACATGAAACGGGAGTCTGTGGAACCGTAAAGGTGAACCGGCGTCACATGGTCAAGGTAGGGCGGAAACTTGCAAGGAGTGAGGTTGTCTTCTTCAAAGCCAACAACATCCTTGCAACAATGAGGAACCACAACAGAGAAGTAAGCCTCTTGTCCACGGTTCACCGCCCCTTGATGCACCGTACTGATTCTGTTGATTACCATAGCGACAGCAGGCGTCGTGTTTGGAAACCTGAGTGTGTAATGGATTACAATATAAACATGCGCCTCGTGGACCAGTCTGACTCCATGATATCGACGGTAGAGTGTGCCAGGACCACGATGAAGTGGTATAAAAAACTGTTCTTTCAGTTGCTAGATATCACTGCTTTGAATTGCCACCACCTTCACGCCATGACCACAGGAGTTCAGGAAACCTTTGAAGGGTTTGTGAGGGAGCTCACACGAGAAATCTTTGCTAAGTATGCTGTTGAAAGGCCCCAACAGCGCCCCCGCACTGCCCCTATTACCCAGACTCCCCAGACAATATCCGGCCGCCATTTCCCCACTCCTATCCCGCCCCAGCCCAACAGACCTAGGCCCCAGCGCAGGTGTCACGTGTGCAGTAATTCCCAGGTGAGACTCACGACACAGAGGAAGGACACCCGCTATGAGTGCGTGCAGTGTGACGTGGGTCTGTGTATTCACCCATGTTTTAGTGAATATCACACGTTGCTGCAATTTTAGCATTGTGTGAATGCGAAAGGACGCTGAAATTATGAGGTAAATGCGACAGACAGACGCTCTGTGAAAATATCAGTCATGTGGATCGCCAAATATTAGTATAAAGTGCCTACGGGTAGAACATAAGTGAAAACATTGGGTGTAAGTATATAAATCTGCCCTAAGTTGAAACTTACATAGAGAGGGTTGTTTGATGCGATATTCTGTCGCTCAGTGCAATAAATACGGCCCCTTATTATATATTTTCTATTATGTGACATTCTTACGGGTATAATATAAGTTCAAATTATTGTATATGATGATGTATATTCTAAGTCAAATATTCATAGCGTGTCTATAAAGATAAGATTTCCTGACGCTTAGTCGAATGAATAAGGCACGTATTAGTCAAAATAAAAGACAGCAAGTGATAAAGTGAATAATTAGTATATAAGTGTGTGAGTGAATTAGTATATAAGTGTGTGAGTATTATGTATGACGTAACATTCCTTGCGAGGGTATTTTCAGGCGATATTCTCACGCTCATTTGAATAAATAATGGCAGTAAGTATGTACAGTGCATTGGAGGGGTGTAAACGTGTGTAACGTAAGTGGGAAAATATAATTGGAGTGAATAAATAAAGTAGATGATGAAACACGAGTGTTTGAGATCGTGGTTGCTACGTGAATAGGCGCTAGCATATCGCTAAATGCCCTCGTAATGAATGAAAATAATTGAAAACCTTCACAGTGGTGGGGGAAAGGTTCTATGTAAATGGGAAAATAATTGGAAAGTGATAAAACAATTTGGTATGTTGAAATACGAGTCATAGCGAGTGCGCTTACTAAGCTGATGTGCGCTAAACTTCTGCTGCATGTCATCAAAATGAATGAAAACATCTGAAAACACTTACAAACAGTTGTAATTGGTAAATTGTCATTGAAACAGAAGTATACAAGTAGAAAAAATGATAGGTTGACTCATAACAGAAAATTAGCATATAGCATGATACGACTCGGACCTAACTCGCGCGATGGTACAATGCTTATTTTTCCTCTATATGTGTCTGAAATCCATTATATTGTTACTGTTATTGTTTATTAGTTCAAATTCAATAAATGTAGAGGTGTTGTGTGTTGTTTGTCCCATTATTCCTTACCATAGAAAACGTTAACGCATATCCAGCCCATTACAGAATACGATACCTGCGGGGGGAAACTGCACCTGTATAGACCACTTATAGACTGCAGAGACCACTTTCTTCAAGATTTTCCATCGTTTCTCGACCTAAGCGGAAGTTTTATAAGAAAAATTTTTTTTCCAAAAAGGCTCGGGACTGGGGGATGTCATAGGTGCGGAAAGGCTCGGGACGTGACGGGTTAACATGTTCCCACATTTCTTGGTAGGAAGGGTTCTTTTCTCAGTATTTGCTGGGAATACAGGGAAATTCTTTCATTTTGTCCGAACAGTTCCATAGGACCCAGTATCATGTTCAAACAAATACTTGGTCAATGTCGGGGCCATGTAATTATTATCGGGGTACAGAGTGCCTGTTGAAATACCTTTCCATCAGCACTTTCACGACTGATGCCGAGAAACCGTGAGGCCTGTCACTAGGTATATCAACATCTGTTGCCGAATAAAATATCACATTGAGCACATATCCAGTTTTGCAGTTGCAAAGGACAGAAAATTTCAACCCATGGCAGTGATGCTTGGATGGCATGTACTGAATAAATGCCAGCTTGTCGCTGAATAAAACTAGCGAATCGTCAGTTATCACTTTCTGAAACGGATGAAAAACCCTGGCAAATGACTCCTTGAACATTGTTAGAATGTGTCTAATTTTCTACAACCTGTCGTTTGGTGCAAGCCCATAATTTCTACTGGAATGGTGAAACCTTAGCATGGCCAGGTACAATTGCCGACGTATGAAACCAGGACACCTAGCCCAGAAACGTGATGGTAGGGTGCTCGCCACACTTGGTAACAATGTCGTGCAGACATGAATCTTTATCAAGGGGCTCACTCGTCAGATGGATCGAAACAAGTCTAGAGATTTGTCAAGATAAGAGTGCGTATATGCTTACTATGCCGTGTTACCAAACCAGTTGTGTATGCTTGCCTACTGAAATTATACAGAATGAATATATGTCATAATATGGTATGGAGAATGGTAACATGAAATTACAAATACCTGATAGTCTTTCAGCTGTTGATTCTATTCGTACTGTAAAAAGTAGTACTATTCAGGAGTGCATTGTTGACGTGCTGCACATGGCGGTAAGACATTGTCACAGGACTTTATTAATGGCTTTCTAGCACCTATTTTTATTGCTGATAGATGTTATGCCATTGATAGTTGATTTATTATGGAGAGAGAGAGAGAGAGAGAGAGAGAGAGAGAGAGAGAGAGAGAGAGAGAGAGAGAGAGAGAGAGAGCTGGGGGAGGTGAAAAGATGAGCACTGCAACCCAGAGTCATGTTGGGCACGACAATGGATTACAGTCATAGTGAATGTTGTTTACAATTTGAGAATGCAATTCGGTACGGTATTAGTTTATTGTTAAATGCAATCCAAACCTTGATGCTGAAAGCTTGTGCAGTGGCAGTTTAGCCATGTTTACAGGACATGAGAACATTTTGTGGTTAATCACTAACTGGCAGCTGGAGGAGGAGGGTGGGGGAGTTGGGGGCCGAAGGTGGGGTAGACTTAATCCTGATCCCCCCTTCCCTCTGTCCAGGGTATAGGGGGGAAGGTAGGAGTAACCTCTGAGCACAAATTAGTACATGTGTGTTCATATTTGCTTTTAAATGAACTTATATACAGTATTAATGTGCATTTCAATTTTGTCCAGTTATACATTATCTGTATTACACTGCGAGAATAAGCATACACCACGTGACGAGAAGTTCTCATTAAACAACCTTTAATTGTTTACAAATACAGTGTCACAAATGATACATTTTCAGCAAGGCACTCCAAATAATATCCTTCTTCAAATACACCCACACTGTACTAAATGTGATTTATTAACAAGGAGTGTATGTAAAGAATCTTTACTTTTAAAGGATAACATAATACACAAACAAAATGTGGTTAATCTTTACAGTGTATACAGAAAGTTTCCATTAATTAGAGGCCACAGGCCTAAATCCAATCTGTGTATCAGTAACCACTCCAACCCCCTGCATTGTCGATAACAGCCTGCAATCGTTCAGACATATTCGCTACATGCCTGTAGACTAAGCGAGGGTTGCCCTGAAACAAGCGCCACTGTTCCATGGTGTGTTGCACCAGTTGTTCGGACGTCCTTTCCTTTCCTGGCTCCCATGAGTTCACCATATTAGCCCATAGGTTTTCAATTGGATTTACATCACAGTCCTTACTGGGCCATTACAGCAAATCCAGGTTGGGCTGGTTTGCAAACCACTGCTGGACAACACGGCTGTATGTATTGGTTATCTATCGTCGACAAAGAGAATGGGACTAGTGAAAAGGTAGTTCTTTTCTTGGAGGGATGGCAGAAAGTGTTCCTTTAATACTTCAATGTATTCTGCTGTGGTGAACTCATCTGATGGATCGAAAGAAATCTCGAGATTTATCGAGATAAGAGTGCTCATATACTTTCTGTGCTCTGTTACCAAACTTTCCAAGTCGATGCCATGTCCGAGGTGCACTTTCAGGTGTAGGCATAGTCACCCCCACGAGCCACCATGAACTGGCAACAAGAACATATAGGTCCCTGAGGAAGAATTATAGGGTTACGAGAAGGTAGATCATCGATACGAGATATAGTTCACCAACTGGGGATATCAAAATCAACAGCGGAAAGATGGCTACGAAAGTGGGCAGAAAGTGATCGTCTCCGACACCGTGCACGTGTAACACCAGGTCGCAAAACTACACCCAAAGAAGACCATAGAATACAACAAGCTGTCCTTCACAATCCTTTCACCAATGCAGTCACTGTACAGGAAGAGTTACATTTAGACGTGTCAGCCTGCACTGTTCAACAACGCCCTCTTGACCAAGGGATTCACCACTGTACACCTGCCAGAAAGCAACTCCTAACAGAGCAGCACCGTGCCAACAGACTGCTATTCGCCCAACAGCTTGTGGATAAAGACCTTGATTTCTGGGGACGGGTGGTCTTCACGGACGGGAAGACCTTCCGATCAACTTCTCATGGCAAGATTCATTGTTGGAGAAGAAATAACACCAGGTAAGAAAAATACTATCTTATCGAACTGTGGTGATAACAATTAATGGAATGTGAATAACAAATTGGGGCAGTATCGCTAGGACTATTTCCATATGATATAGAACAATATCTTATAGCTTTTAATGAAAATAGATTATTAAAAACAATGAACACTGTTCAATATAAAATGATCTACTGTACTGTAATTACGGAAAAGGAAAGTTCCTAACTACGCACGATAAGTGGCTCATATTAATTGCCTCATAATAATGGTTTCAGCATATTTTCATTCTTGGAGTCTTACCTGTAATTCATTTGCTTGAGCACTCTATCATCAGTATCTGCTCTTCATCACAGTTTCTCATTTGTCGTCCGTCTTAACCATGCTACAACAACAACAACAACAACACACACACACACACACACACACACACACACACACACACACACACACACACACACACACACACACACACACACACACACACACACACACACAAAACCTACTACAGAATCACATGCACATTGGTCCGAAACCTCCACATCCCTTCCCCCGCCTTATTTGGCTGTTTGCCCCATAAAGGGTTTATAAAAGTAGGTTCCCTACATATCAACGATACTAGTAGTGGTGCTAGGCCCACAACTGCTTGGTTATCACGTTATTAGATAGAGTTTGTCATGTCACCATGAAAACTAAAATAAGAATTATCAATTCTTATAGTGCAGAACAGTCCATAACCATATTACATATTTCCAAGTATTCTTGGGAAAATATATATGAAGAGGAACGCAGCGGTCATGTAACGTGCAACGTGTGGGCCTGGATCTACCTCCGCGATGCAGGTGTCCCCATCCACATCCAACGACGGTTCACCGCAGCAAAATACATTGAAATATTAGGGGAACACCGTCTGCCATCCCCCCAAGAAAACAACTACCCTTTCACTGGTCTCATTCTCTTTGTCCACAATAGATGTCCAGTACACACAGGCCGTGTTGTCCAGCAGTGGTTTGCAAACCAGCCCAACCTGGATTTGCTGTAATGGCCCAGTAAGGACTGTGATGTAAATCCAATTGAAAACCTATGGGCTAATATGGTGAACTCATGGGAGCCAGGAAAGGAAAGGACGTCCGAACAACTGGTGCAACACACCATGGAACAGTGGCGCTTGTTTCAGGGCAACCCTCGCTTAGTCTACAGGCATGTAGCGAATATGTCTGAACGATTGCAGGCTGTTATCGACAATGCAGGGGGTTGGAGTGGTTACTGATACACAGATTGGATTTAGGCCTGTGGCCTCTAATTAATGGAAACTTTCTGTATACACTGTAAAGATTAACCACATTTTGTTTGTGTATTATGTTATCCTTTAAAAGTAAAGATTCTTTACATACACTCCTTGTTAACAAATTACATTTAGTATCATTTGCAACATTGTATTTGTAAATAATTAAAGGGTTGTTTAATGAGAACTTCTCGTCACATGGTGTATGCTTATTCTCGCAGTGTAATACAGATAATGTACAACTTAATAAAGCTGAAATGCACATTAACATACAAGACCATTTAAAAGCAAATATGAACACACATGTACTAATTTGTGCTCAGAGGTTACTCCTACCTTCCCCTCTCTGCTCTGGACAGAGGGAAGGGGGGATCAGGATTAAGTCTACCCCACCTTCGGCCCCCAACTCCCCCATCCTCCTCCTCCAGCTGCCAGTTAGTGATTAACCACAAATGTTCTCATGTCCTGTAAACATGGCTAAACTGCCACTGCACAAGCTTTCAGCATCAAGGTTTGGACTGCATTTAACAATAAACTAATACCGTACCGAATTGCATTCTCAAATTGTAAACAACATTCACTATGATTGTAATCCATTGTCGTGCCCAACATGACTCTGGGTTGCAGCGCTCTCTCTCTCTCTCTCTCTCTCTCTCTCTACGGGGCGCGGTAGCACAGTGGTAGCGCCCCGAGCTTGTGATCGGGAGGTCTCAAGTTCGAGCCTCGCCCGGGGCTACCGTTGCCAGGAGGGGTAGCTCCCTCCTGTAACCCCAGCTGGGCTATATGGCCTTAGTTGCCTAGTTCGGGGAATTCATTCCTCCATTTCTCTCTCTCTCTCTCTCTCTCTCTCTATCCGTAATAAATCAGCTATCAGTGGCATAACATAAAAAAAAAAAAAAAAAAGGTGCTAGAAAGCTTTTAATAAATTCCTGTGACAATGTCTTACTGCCATGTGCAGCACATCAACAATGCACTCCTGAATAGTACTACTTATTACAATACGAATAGAATCAACAACTGAAAGACACATATGGTATTTGTATTTTCATGTTACCATTTCCATACCATATTCTGACATATATTCACTTTTTATCATTTCAATAGGCAAGCATACACAACTGGTTTGGTAACACGGCATAGTAAGCATATAAGCACTCTTATCTTGACAAATCTTGAGATTTGTTTCGATCCGTCTGACGAGTGAGCCCCTTGATAAAGATTCATGTCTGCACGACATTGTTACCAAGTGCGGCGAGCACCTTACCACCACGTTTCTGGGCTAGGTGTCCTGGTTTCATACGTCGGCAACCGTACAGCCCGGGAAAGTTCTGCATTATAAACTTGCTGACCACTTCGAAATAGTAAATGTGAGACAAGTGTTAAGCAAAACAGTAGCCAACATTCATGTATCTGGTAACTGTTTGAGAAGGGTGGGGATGGAAAAGAGAGGGGTAGGAACTATCAGCTCCCCCATGTTTTCCTCCTCCCTTAACCTCTCCCCTACCACACACTTGTACCAGACATCTGAGTGTCTGGCTACTGCTATACTAGTCGTTGTCTCACGTATAAAGGTCCGAACTCGCAGGCAGGTGTATAAGGCGGAACTTTCCCCGGGTGTACCTGTCACAGGTCATATACATACCAAAGACAGGTGTGCCCACGAGTTCATCTACTGACCAAAAGTCATGGAACACATGTTTTCTTAAGAGCGCCATCAATGTGGTAAGGGCTAGCCACACAAACAACTCCCCCACCTCCACTGGTTGCCATTCCCTCATGTGCATGTTTTCACTGGCAGCCATGTCCAGCCACCACACACACATAGCCTGGTGGAAATTTATTTCTTCCACTAGGCATTGCATTATTGCAGTCGTGAATATCACCCTGAAAATGTTAATAGTCCAGGGCCTGGGGGGAAGCTCATCCTCCTGAACACCTGCTCCTTCATCATCAAACACCAGCACAGTTGGCTCAAATCCTGCTCCATCCTCACAGACAAAGGTATCCACTCCACATCTGGTAAAGTAGGCCGTTTGCCATGTGCAGGATGTTTTTTATGCGTGTATGCATGCCTGCGTGCATACTCATGGGCACGTCCACAGGCAAGGGGTGAAGCAGAAGGAGAGGGAAAGATGTGGGAGGTGGGAGAGTAACGGGGTAATGACTCACCTGATGCAGACCTTCCCTGGGGAGACTCTTGCTGCTAAATAACACCATGTGGGGTCTGTGTGGAAAATTCCACTCCTGAAGAGTCCGGTTGTGGTGATTCCGCCCTTGAAGTACTCAGTTGAGGTGAAGGTGGTTGTTCGAGAGTGAGACGATGGTGAGCAGGTGGTAAGCGTGGCAGTGACACGGCTTGTCAGCGTTTATTTCACAGATGACCGCAAACTCCACGCTCACCTGCCCGGTGTGTTGGGTCATCTACGTCCTCCTCCTCAGTGAACTCGTCATTGTCGAAAGCTCTGCCCTCCTCCTGCAGGAGTTTGAGAGCCTTTTCAGGTGTCTAAGAGCAGGGAGGAGTCAGAGGGCAAGAGAGATCACTTTCTTCATGGTAACTCCTTCTCTCCTCCGAGGACATGCTCTCACTAAATGTGAGTGAGGACACGGTGTCGTCCAAGGCATGACCGATGGCACTGTCACTTAGCCCTTTCCTCGGCACTAAGGGCAGAACTTTCGTAGGGGCCAATGATGCAATCAGTCCTGCGTGCAGTGGGACGGAATCAGACGACGACGATGATGAAGACTTGACTCATTACTCTACCAGTGCCGTGTACAGACTGAGCCGCAGATCTGTGGGGTCCCTGGGGTTCTACCTACCCTTTGGGTGTCATAGAAAATGGTTGCGAGTTCAAAGGGTGGCAGGAAGGTGCTTGCGGCATATCCCATCAGCCAGCGGCACTCCGCACCCTGAATTGTGACAGCTATACACATCAGCCAGCACGTAGGGGTTAATGGTCTTGTTCACAGTATCTAGTTTCTTCTTCCTTTCTTTTTAAATCACTACAGATTTATGGTAAATATGCCATAATTATGCTGCAATTATGCAAAATTACTTGGTATGCTAGGTACTACACTACCCTTGGAAATTGGGCTCAAGTTATGCAAAAAGAATAAAATTATGTTAGATATAGTAACATTGCAAGGAATGAGATAGCAGGAAAGTGGGAACACTGTCAACAGCTGGTTAAGTGAAATGTACTACACAGTTGTTCACATATTCACACCCTGGATTCCTGGCTTCAACTAATAGGCCTAGTCATCTGCAAACACATTTGTTTGTATACAGTCCCTCCGGATATACCTTCGCCCACATAAAGTAAAAAAAACAAAGAAAGCAAAAACACTCTACAAACACATAGCACTCAGTAGAGAGGTGGCCTGCTGTCCTAATGGACCCTGGCTCGAATCCCGGTTGGGACAGACAACAGTTTAAGAATCTGAATTTCATTTAAGCAGACTTTACTACATACTGTACCGGAACACACACTGACTTGTAAGGAAAAAAAAAAGGCCAATTAGAATACACTAGTCCTCCTTGAGACAGTTCTAGCATGTATTTAGTACTGAGAGTGGGTGTTGTGCCGAAATGGTGACATGTGGAGGTGATGTATAGTATGCAGGAGGACAACAATGCCTTGGGAGCAGGCTATGAAGCATTTGCCCAAAGTTGAACATCTAAATGATTGAAATATAAAGTATTGGATAAATGTTTGATCACAAACCTGCTGTGAGTTGTTAAATTTGAAACATTAGGAAAAATTCTGGACTTTCCTGCAACAAAGTAGACAAGCAATAGGTCAACTGCTATGCTTTATTTGGCAAAGTTTGTTGTCTATTATACGGTATCATAGAATAATATTAGACAGACGTTAGTCACAATCCTTTCCTTAATCATGGCTAGCACTGTAATTGCTAGACAAAAGGTTGGTGTTTAATATCTCCTTACCTGTTGCCAATACCGTCAATGTTAGAAATCTGTTATAAACTCTGTGATTAATATTGAATTTGTATACATGCATGAACTATTTACCGGGTATATATATATATATATATATATATATATATATATATATATATATATATATATATATATATATATATATATATATATATAGGTATATATATATATATATGCAAGGGTGATAAGTATGAATGTACTAGCTTTAGGGGTATAAATCTGTTGAGTGTTGTAGGTAAGGTTTATGGTAGAGTGTTAATTATGAGAGTTAGAGAGGGTACAGAGGGAGTGATTGGTGAAGAGCAGTGTGGCTTTAGGAGAGGGAGGGGATGCGTGGATCAGGTGTTTGCTGTGAGACAAGTGTGTGAAAAGTATTTAGCGAAAGGCAAGGATGTGTTTTGGGCATTCATGGATTTAGAGAAAGCATATGATAGAACTGATAGGGAGGCTTTGTGGACTGTTTTAAGATTGTATGGACTTGATGGTAGGTTATTAAAAGGGGTGAAAAGTTCTTATGTAAATAGTAGAATGTGTGTAAGAGTGGGAAATGCTGTGAGTGACTGGTTTCTTGTGAGAGTGGGGCTGCGACAGGGATGTGTGATGTCGCCTTGGTTGTTTAATATTTACATGGATGGTGTTGTAAGGGAGGTGAATGCAAGAGTTTTAGGTGGAGGTCTGAGTCTGGTGAATGTTGATGGTGGAGAGTGGAATCTGAAACAGCTGCTGTTTGCAGATGATACTGCACTGGTGGCTGATTCAGAGGAGAGATTGAGACAGTTGGTAGAGGAGTTTGGAAGGGTGTGTGAAAGGAGGAAATTGAAAGTAAATGAGAATAAGAGTAAAGTGATGAAGTGTACTAGGTTGGTAGATGGTAGGGGGATGAATGTAGCTTTGAATGGCGAGTTGCTTGAGGAGGTAGAGTGTTTTAAATATCTAGGGTCACATGTTGCTGTGAATGGAAGAATAGATGCAAAAGTGAAGTTTAAAATAAATGAAGTAGGAAAGGTGCTGGGAGGAATGAAAAAAGTGTTTAGATGTCGTTCGCGTAGAATGGATGTAAAGAGAAGGTTGTATGAGGGTGTTGTGGTACCGACTACGTTATATGGGGCTGAAACATGGAATATGGGTGAAGCAGAGAGGAAAAGTTTGAATGTAATGGAGATGAGGTGTCTGAGGAGTATGTGTGGAGTGACGCGTATGGATCGAGTGCGAAATGATGACGTGCGAAGGAGAACTGGAGTTGTTCGGGAGATGGCTGGTAGAGTTGAGCAGAGGGTGTTGCGATAGTTTGGGCAAATGGAGAGAATGGATAATGAGCGATTGGTGAAAAAGATAACTAGATCTGATGTGAGAGGTGTAAGGCTGAGAAGAAGACCACGAATAGGATGGATGGACAGTGTGAAGAGAGCACTGAATGCGAGAGGGATGTCTGTTGAGCAAGGAAGAGAGGCTGTGCGTGTCAGAAATAAATGAAGAGAAATTGTGAATGAATAAGTGATGACGCAGCCCTGAGGGGATATTCTCCCGCATTTGGTCTGATCAGCTAGTCAGGTCAGGTGCGAGTAAGGGGATGGGTCTGTTATGAGGTGGCAGGGATAAACCAGCTCTGCTGTCGGGCCCTGCTGCGGATGTCACTGATTGCATTGCACAGTTGATCCTTGTGCGGTGTGGTGCAGTCAGGATCTGTCCGTTCTCCCCTTGGGGCTAAGATGCGAATGAATGTGTTTGAATGGATGAGTAAATGGAGAGTGTGTCGTCCTGTCTCGGCTACCTCCCTTTCCTTGGGGGAAGCAGCCTAGGTATATAGAGAGATAGATAGATGGATATATATATATATATATATATATATATATATATATATATATATATATATATATATGAGCCTTAATGGTACAGTGGTAAAGTGTGCATTTTCGTACAATGAAGAACGAGGGTTCGCACCCCGCCAGGGTAATAAACTTTGGAAGCTTTCTTAAGGGCCACGTGCTGCATTGGCGGACACAAGGAGTGCTGTGGTTGAACCAGTGTCGCATACTACAGTATAAAGTATGCTTGCAACCAGTCGGCTTGCGAGGGCCGATTACACTTGGTTCACAGACTACACACACATCCAAACCCACTCCAACACAACAATTACACTTACAAGCACTTCTCACCCTACATGCAATCTCTACTAGACAGCCTAAGCCACTTCGTAGAGATACTTTGGCTGTATCGTCCCCACTTCGGTAGGGATAGGCTGGTCCTGCAGTGGATACTCAAACGGCTGATGAGATGAGATGAGATATATGATCCAACAAAATAAAGCCAAAGGCATGTCTGGGCATGGACAAAATCCGGATATGGAACAATGTCCTCTACTGTACCCATAGCCAGCCTATACTCAACCAACTACCCATACCCAACCTATATATACAGTACCCCTACTAATTTTGGCAGTGATCGCCGGTCATTCAACTGTATTTAGACATCAAAACACACATAGGAATATGCAGTGTAATGCCAGACACTAAGAAAACAATGCATTAACAACAAAAATCCACAAATATTCTACCTATAATGTACATCTCCCAAATTTGGCAGTGTTCTTCGGACTTTCAGCAGCATTAAGACATCAGAACACATTAGAATATCCAATGTAATGCTAAACACTAAGAAAACAATGCATAGACAAATAAAAAATCCACAAATATTCTGCCTATAATGTACAGTATACCACCTAATTTTGGCAGAGTTCTCCTGTCTTTCAGTTGTAGTTCGACATCAAAACACACATGGGGATATCCAATATAATCCTAGACACCAAGGAGACAATGCATAAACGACAGAAGTCCACAAAAAAATAAATGCAGATGGCAGTTGCAATAAGTATTTTTAATCCTCTCAGGAACCATAAGTTTTCAAAAAGTTTCTGGGTCAAAAACAGAGTGATGGCTACTTCCACAGCACAAAGAAAAACGTTCCCACTGTCAAATATGCCCCCGGCAATTGGCTATATTGGTTTAAATTGCATACCATCACCCACACTGGTGTTTATACTATAAGCTAATAAAAACATACAAAACTGATGAGTAAAAGTACAGAAATGCAGTGAGAATAAACTTGTACAGAAGTAAAAAAAAATCCTTCAAATAACTTCCAAATATCCTATTGCAAAATTTTGTCCACACCGTGCAAGAGCTAAGCACATGTCTAGATGCAGGATATCGTGAGCTTTCTCGCAGTGTTTTCGGAATTTCGATACAACCAGTAGTATTCAAGTAAATCGCCAAAAAACTAAACCGATGGCAATGCAGGGAGAGTGGTAGGCCAGGCAAAAAATGCTAGGGTGGGGGAGGACTGAGGGGACGAGGAGGGAGATAAGCCTAGGAGCAGTGAGCATTGGAGAGGACTGAGGAGGGATGGGGGGAGGGGAGGAGCGAGAGCTGCCAGGGGACTTTGACCTTTCAGTAAGGAGACTTATGGGCACTTGCTCTGCTGGTGGGTTTGGCTCTGTGTTACTTCCGCAGTGCCAGTACGTTCCCATTGATCCAGCCTGTCATGTGATTTTGACCATTCGGTGAGGAGCCAAATGGGGATTTTCAGTCAGTTCTGGGTTGCAGCCTGTGTTACTCTGTGTTACTCGTGCGCTTCCGTTGGCATCCAAGTGATCTGGGTGGCAGAGGGACATTGACCTTTTGGTAGGGATCCAGACAGCCATTTTGGCTCACCCTATGGGTTTCAGTCCATTGCCCTCAAGAAGCCAGTAGCATCTGAGTGAACCAGTTTGACCGGGGGACTTTGACCCCTTGGTAGGGATCTGGACAGCCATTTTAGCTCAGCTTGTGAGTTACATTCTGTTGCCCCCATGTCAAGAGAGTGGCTGGTGGGCAACCCAACTGATTTTCTTAACTTGTTGGCCACTAATGTCAGACCCTTTATGTTTGGATGCAGACAAATAAATCCAGGTACAGAAATAATAGATCCAAGGCCTAAGATCCATATACGGAGCATGTCCAGATACTGAGCATCCTGATAATTGAGTGAATATATATATACTGTATGTATATATATATATATATATATATATATATATATATGTCCTGGTAGTAGTAGGGGTAGGCATCCCCGCCCAGGGAAGTACTACCGCCAAGTAAACGGGAGACTCAAGTAATAGCCTGGATTCCATTTTCTCTCCTAGGCCTTAGTAGCTGGTTTCACATCTTTCTGCCTCACACATCAGAGGGCATCAGGCTACCCTCCTTACACAGCACACACATCCACATTATATCACATTGCCTTAAACCAGCCATCCTCTCTCCATAAAACATCAATCTTGTCATTACGTATCATACCCATTCCACAGCACATCCCTGCTCCCCTCCTTCCAATTAAAAGAACCATGGCTGCTGTTATACCGGGAATTAGTGTGGTTTTTTCTCAGATGACCTTTGTTTTTCGGGGGGAGGTGGTGACTGAATCGGTAGAAAAGCGGCCTACAGTCCTAATGGATCCAGGATCGAATCCTGACTGGGGCAGGGAATAGTTTAAGGATTTGAATTTCCTAAAAAGCAGAGTTTCCTGATCTACCAGATGACCCGCTGACAAGATGTAAAAATACCCCTGCTAATACCAATACGCCAGTCCTGTATGAGACAGCCCTAGCATGTATTCAATATGTATGGTGGGTGTTAGCGCTGGAGTGGTGACATGTGGAGGTGTAGGAGGACTACTGGGCCTTGGGATAGGTCACTGCCCCCAAGAAATAGGCTTGAAGCCTTTGCCCATAGTCGAACACATTACATATATATATATATATATATATATATATATAGTAAATCCTTGTTTTTCGCGCCGTGGATGTTCCCCCAAAACCACGCAAAAAGCGAAACATCAAAATGTGAAGTTAAGAATCAATGGGAAAAATAGAGGAGCATCCGGTGGAACATGTGCCTACCCTATCATAAAGTACTATAAAACCAAACAGGCCCTACCCAAAATATAATGAAGAGTGTTTACTAGTGCTAAAACAGCAGAACACAATAAACATGCACCTGAAAAGACATTACAGCTGTTATAAAGAGCTGCAGCACCAAAAATCCTTACCAGAAATAAAGTGAAGACTGGCTTGAGTGGCAGGTAAAGGTGTGTTGAGGGTAGATGGGCTAGTTACTAGGTGACATGGGCCTCTCTGGGGAAGCCCCATCACCTATGCCGAAGCCCTCAAAGTTGAACTCAGGCTCCAGCACTGCCACTTCCTCTCTGTCAACTTCTCCTTCATCCACCCCTGCTGGCACTTCCAAGTCTTGCAGAATAGCAGCCACTTTCTGTCTCTCATGAAAATATCATGTGATCCGGACTTGTATCTGCTCCTTTATGTTTTTGTTGTAGACGGCCATCACTTGAGACTTCTGATCACTCAAAGTCAATAGGATGTTGGTAGCCTCAGGCATAGTCCTGGTACATGCATTGAAGGTGGTTGCCATATCGTTTATGATGCACAGGGTGGTCGCAAAATGGCCGCCAACAAATGAGCAACAGCATGAGTCGTCAACTGCCGGCTGGGAACATCGAATTGTGGGGAAATTTGCAAATTGTGAGACAACTCGGAAATTTTTTTTGTGCGTGAAAAACAAAGTGTCGAAGTAAAATGTGTCCAGATACGAGGACATACTGTGTATATATATATATATACAAATGACCCGCGTGGGAAAGCAGATATCTTTGCCAGTACCTTTGCCAGAATCTCTACCATAGATGATACCAGCCAGAACGTCCCAGTACTGGAACTTTATTCTCCCGAAATTGCCCCACTTAATATTCAGACATGATACGTAAAATCCATCCCAGACAATTTACCTACCAACAAAGCTCCAGGCCCAGACGGAATTCCTCCAATTGTTTTGAAAAAGTGTTCCCCTGAACTTGCCTCTATCCTAGCTAAATTATTCAGACTATGCATACGTACTTTTTTATTCCCAAATTCATGGAAAGAAGACAATATCCACCCAATTCCGAAGAAAGGAAGTTTGTCTGACCCCTCTGATTACAGACCAATAGCTGTCACATCTTCTCTTGGTAAGGTATTTGAAACTTTAATTAATAAGCACATTGTTAAACATCTTGAATCCAACAACTTAATTAGTGATAGACAATATGGTTTTCGCCACGAAAGAACCACCATTGACATACTCAATCTCTTAACACATACCATCCATCAATCAATTGATCTTTTTGGAGAAACTCATGCAGTAGCTCCTGCTATCTCTAAAGCTTTCAACAGAGTATGGCACCGTTCCCTGCTGTCCAAACTCCCTTGCTATGGACTAACGTCTTTTGTTCCTTTGATTTCTTCATATCTTAGTGACAGGATAATAAGAGTAAAAGTAGATGATGTATATTCGAATTTCCACTCAGTTAACGCCGGCGTGCCGCAGGGATCAGTTCTGGCCCCAACCCTGTTTCTGGTTCATATTAACCCGCCCCATCCCGACGTTTTCTGGGCAGTGGTACGCCCCAGTCCTGACATTTTTGGACCTTTTTTTTTTTTTGGCTCAAACATCTGCTTTTGGTAAGAAACATCGAAAATTCATAGAGAAATCGCTCACCTGAGGTTTAAAATACTCGATTTAGGTACGAGTACTTCCTTACCTGACTGGGTTTTCTAACAGGCTAGCACCAAAGAAAACGAGTTCTATGGGAGGGTAACTATTTTATCCACTCATAAACAGTATTTATTTATTTACTTGGTACGAATTTATATGTAGTACAAGAGTATATTGGTTTTCAAACAGTAATATAGGCATTATAGCATTGTTTCACTCACTAACTCATCACCATTCATGACCTTTTTTTTTCCACATTACCTGATCATCATTTCTGACTGTTTCTTCCTCTAATGCTATGTAAACTTTGTCCTCCACATTGTCATCGATTGGGGAATCACTCTGGCCCTGAATGTCTTTATTGGCCAGGTCACTGGTAACAGGTGAATTGCCGAGACAATGGCGTGCAGGGGGGGGAGAGGTTATGCGGTGTAAGGCATTGTCCCTGCTTGGCACCTTTTAGAGGAATAGAGGAAGGTGTCCCGTGTATACGTGCCAAAAATCACTTGTGAAAATTGAAAATTGTGCAAATTAGGGACCTTGCAATGTTGCCGTGTTAATTCACGTCGCCGGGACATGAGTGCACATCATGTGCGGACGTTAATTCACGTCGCCGGGACATGAGTGCACATCATGTGCGGATGTTAATTCACGTCGCCGGGACGGAGCGGGTTAATGATCTCTTATCTGTCACCCACAATCCCATTCACTCATATGCCGATGACTCAACACTACATAGTTCATTCACACTCAGACACCCATTTACAAAGTCTAATATCTCTGCCTCTCAATTCAGTACAGCCATCTCCATAAATCAAAATCTATCTACGATCAGTGAATGGGGACAAAACAACCTTCTCTCTTTTAATGCTAGTAAACCTAAATACAGTATATACAGTTTACTAATAGACAGATATTGCCAGATTCGTACATTACCTTCAGTGCTACTAATATTCCCATCTCCAAAAGTATTGAAATTCTTGGCGTCTCACTTAACAGTGCCCTCAGCTGGACCTCTCAAGTCAGATCACTTGCTGAAACCACCTCAAAGAAACTTGGATTATTGTACAGAGTCTGTAACTTCTTCACCGATGAGCAGTTAGCTATAATTTATAAGAGTCATGTGCGCTCTCAGCTTGAATATTGCTCAACCTTATGGAATGGTTGTGGAGAGGTTGCATTAAGACAACTAGACAAAATTCAGAACAAAGCTGTTAGAATAATTAACAACCCTGCCATAACATATAAACTACCTCCTCTGCAAGTAAAAAGAAATGTTGCCTCCCTTGCATTTTTTTACAGATATTTTTTTGGCAAATGCTCAGACGAAGTTGCGTCCATGGTGCCACCTCTCCATGCCTTCCCTCGTGCTGCACGGGCATCTGGTAGAGTTCATGATTGGAATGTCACTTAGCCATATTGCAGAACTTCTGCCTACTAGAATTCTTTCATTCCCCGAACTGCATCTCTCTGGAACTCGCTTCCCCAGAGTTGTTTTCCTCCAAATTTCAACCCACAGCTGTTCAAGTCTAACTATTACAGATATTTTATGAACAGAAGACACCAGTAGTCTGGTGTATGGATTATTTTTTTTTACTCATTTGTTTTTCCTTCCTCCGTTCTGTTATTAAATATATATATATATATATATATATATATATATATATATATATATATATATATATATATATATATATATATATATATATATATATATATATATATATATATATATATATATATATATATATATATATATATATATATATATATATATATATCCAGCTCAGTCCTGGATCATCTTTAAACATATTTGGGGTTTCATTCTCTCTGGATTTATCTTGGAAAGAGCATATGACCTCTCTTGTAAACTCTATTTCCAAGAGATTGGGTGTTCTGAGCTGACTGTATACCTTCTTTACCCCTGGACAGTTGTTGAGTTTATACACGGGTTATATTCTCCCCTGTGTATAGTACGATTCTTATGTGTGAGGAGACTCCGCACATACAGCTCTTCTCAACAGGGTGGAGTCAATGGCTTTTCGTATCATTAACTCCTCCTCTTATTGGCTCCCTTCAACTTTTGTCTCTTCAAAGCACTGTTGCATTTTTTTTTTCATCTGCCGCTACATCAATGGTCACTACTCCTCTGAACTGTCTGCTTTCATCCCTTCACCACTACGTCGGTCGTGTTGCACCTGTCTAGTAACAAACTCCCATCTCATTCCTATCCAATTCTCTAATGCAAGAGTTAACTGCTACCCCCAGTTCTTCATTTGTGCAGCAGGTCAACTGTGAAACTGTCTCTCTCTGTCTGTTCTTCCTATTGATACTAGTCTCAAGTCTTTCAAACGCAGTGAATTCAAGCATCACGAAAAGAATGGATATTGAATTTTATCTCTCTCCTTCCTTTTTTTTTTTTTTTTTTTTCTTAGAAGGAGCAGTTTGCATGCCTCCGGCCTTTGGCTCCTTCCTTGCGAATATATATATATTATATGAAGGACTGAAGAACTGAATGGACTATCTCAAATTTGTTGTATCCTGATGGTGCAGTGCTACTCGCAAATACCGGACAAGAACATGGTAGACTAGTGCAGAATCTTGCTGATGTCTGTGAGCGTCGTGCCTTCAGAGTAAATGTAGAAAAAGAGTAAATTGATGGTAATCGAGAGAGAAGGTGACTCCCATTGTGATGTTACAGTGAATGGAGAGAGACTGGAATTGGTGAGAGAGTTCATATACCTGGGTGCAGTGATATAAATGAGAGGATAATGTGCAAAAGAAGTGGAAAATAGAGTGACACAAGAAAGGAAAGTAGCAGGTGCCATTTAGGCCTTGATGAGAAACAGAGACTTGAGTGTTGCAGCTGCGCGAGGCTTAAATGAAGGAGTGTTAATCCCAAGTTTAACATAGTGTGGCATGAAAATTAAAAGTCAAGAGTGTGAGCAGTGGAGATGGAACTGCTGAGAAATGTGTGTGGAGTACAGAGAGTGGATTTGATATGAAATAATGTGATTCGTGGAAGATGTGGAGTCAGGAGGTCTGTGGACACCAGAATCGAAGAGGGTGTAGTGAGATGATATGGTCATGTGGAGAGAATGGATAACAATAGAGTGGTGAAAGAGATATCTGAACGAATTTTATGGAGGGAGGAGGCGAGGCGGTCCAAGGAGAAGATGGAGGGATATGGTCGATAAGTGTGTGAGGAAGAGAGATATGGAAGTTGGTGAGGCTAGGAAACTGGCAAGTGCTCGATCTGGATGGATGAATGTTGTGAGAAAGTTTGGCACCCTTTTTAAACATGACAGCTTTCAGATTGATTCTATCAGATACGCTTCTGTGAAGCTTTGGAATGTGGTGAAAGTATTTGGCGTATCAGATAGAGCCAGGATTCCGGGAGCTTGAATGATGAGTCATTGGATTGGGCACTCTTGGGCTGTCTAGACGTTGGTACTCCTCACCCTGCCCTAGATGGGAAAGGAGGTCCAGACGATGATGATTATATATATATATATATATATAGTGGAACCAGTTAATGAATATGTGAGACTGTCTCGCTGGAAGTGGCTCGGGCACATATACAGAAAAGAAGGTTGTTTAATACAGGATGTGCCAGAGTGGATTGCTAGAGGAAGAAGAGGTAGAGGTAGGCCAAGGGAAACCTGGTTGAGGACAATGAAAAAAGAAGCAGGAGAGTAGTGTTGGTGAGACCTGAAGGAGATGGCAAGAGACAAATATTGGTGGAGAGAGTTCATTGAGGCCCTATGCATCCCGTGGGGTGCCACAGGAAATGATATATATATATATATATATATATATATATATATCTATATATATATATATATATATATATATATATATATATATATGGGGGAGGCGGTGGCTGAATCGGTAGAGAGGCGGCCTGCAGTCCTAATGAACCCAGGATCGATTCCCAGCTGGGGCAGGGAACAGTTTAAGGATTTGATTTTCCTAAATGCAGACTTTCCTGATCTACCAGATGACTCTCCGACATGTCGTAAAAATACCCCCGCTAATACCGGTACACCAGTCCTGTATGAGACAGCCCTAGCATGTATTCAGTATGGACGGTGGGTGTTAGCGCCGAAGTGGTGACATGTGGAGGTGTAGGAGGACTACTGGGTCTTGGGATAGGCCACTGCCCCCGAGAAATAGGCCCTGAAGCCTTTGCCCAGAGTCGGACACGTATTATATATATATATATATATATATATATATATATATATATATATATATATATATATATATATATATATGTATATATATATATATATATATATATATATATATATATATATATATATATATATATAAACGGTTAACTCTTGCATTAGAGAGTTGGACAGAAAAGTGGTGAGAGTTTGCTGCTAGAGGGGTGCTACGCGCCCGTCATAGAGGTGGAGGAATGCAGGAATGCATGCAGACAGTTCAGAGAAACAGTGACCATTGAAGTAGCGATAGAAAAGAGATAAAGATGCAACAGTGCGACGAAGAGACAGAGGTTGAAGGGAGTCAGTAAGAGAGAGAGAGTTAATGGGACGAAAAGCCTTTGACTCCACCCTATTGAGAAGAACTGTATGTGGGGAGCCTACTCACACTTTAGAGATGTACTCCACGCAGGGTCGTATAAAACCCCTGTATAGAGTCAACAGTTGTGCAGGGGTAAAGAAGGAACGGAGTCGGCTTAGCACACCCAATCTCTTGGAAGCAAATTTTACAAGAGATGTAATACTATCTTTCCAAGATAAGACTCGAGTAAATGAAACCCCAAGCATGTTCAACGATGATGTAGGATTAAGCTGAATATTATTAAACATTAGTGGGTATATACACAGAGAGAGAGAAAGATATATATATATAGATAGATAGATAGATAGATAGATAGATGGATAGATAGATATATAGATATAGATATATCCATTCATCATCAATTCTTATATTACCCAATGAGGAACGTAGGAGCCCAGCACTAGGCAGCTGGTCCTGACATTTAAGATTAGAGTTACCAGCCTCACTCATCCCTGAGTGGCATTACGTCAACAACAAGCCCCAACCACTCCTTGGATATAAACCTTCCCCGGCTCAATCCGACTGGAGTACAATAATTACCAACTAAACCACCAGGCGCCAAAATTTGGTTTTATGGTTATCTATCTATCTATCTATCTATTGCCAGACGCCTCAATCCCGTTTGGGGTGGCCACAAACAAATCGCCTCCAAGTCGCCCTGTCCCCCGCCATTTCACTCCCCTGCTCCCAACTCACACCCCCCTCTCTCATATACCTCTCCACCCCATCTCTCCATTTCATCCTCGGCCTCCCCCTCCCTCTTTCCCCCTCCACCTCACTCACATACACTCTCCTCGTCAGTCTTTCACCCTCCATCCTCTCCACATGGCCAAACCACCTCAGTGTGTTCCTTATAACGCTTCCTATCACATCCACATCAACACCACAACGCTCCTTTATATCCTCATTCGTCAGCCTGTCTCTCCATGTGACTCCACAGGCTCCTCTTAAATAACTCATTTCCACGGCTCTCACTCTTGACTTGTGGTCCTTCCAACAACGTCCAAGCTTCACTTCCGTACGTTAGAGTTGGTATCACAATACTGTCACGTAGTAACTTTTTCACTTCCATGCTCACTTCCCTGTTTCTTATCACTGCTTTCAAAGAACCAGCAACCTTTCTTCCCTGCTGTACCCTTTCAAGCACTTCACCCTCCAAACCTCCATCCTTACTCATCACACTACCCAAGTACTTAAACGTACTCACATTTTCCAATTCCTCACCATCCAACCTCGCTGTACATTCACTGACTTCACCTCTCTCAAAGACCATCACTTTACTCTTCCCTACATTCACCTTTAGATTCCGTTTCTTACACACTCTCTCAAACTCATCCACCAAGCCTTGCAGCTCCCCTTCGTCTTCAGTCAACAACACAGTATCATCTGCAAACAACAGTACAGGGAGTTTCCAAACACTATCCTCTCTCACCAGGGCCACTCCAACATCCACTACCCTACCTTGTACCTCTTTTATTACCCCATCCATGTACAGATTGAACAACCATGGAGACATGACACATCCCTGTTTCAACCCAACTTTCAAAGAGAAAAATTCACTTAGTTCACCATCCACACGCACTGCAGCCTTCGCACCATCGTACATACTCTTCACAGCATTCAACAACTTCCCCTCTACTCCATATATTCTTAACACTTTCCACAATCCTTGTCTATCGACCCTGTCATATGCTTTCTCCAAATCCATGAAAGCCGCATACAACTTCTTTCCCTTCTCTAGAAACTTTTCCACTAAAGATCTGAGAATGAATATCTAATCTACACAACCTCTTCCCTTCCTAAAGCCTCCCTGTTCTTCTCCAACTAATTTATCTGTTCTTTCTCTTACTCTGTCAATAAGTATCCTACCATACACTTTTCCTATTATACTAAGAAGACAAATGCCCCTTTGATTACCACACACTTCTTTTTCCCCTTTTCCTTTGAACAAGGGAATAATTATACCTGACTTCCAATCCTCCGGGACTCTACCTTCCTTCCAGGCCAATCTGCACATCTTCCACATCCATTCTACTACTATCTCTCCCCCATGCTTCAGCATTTCACCACACACTCCATCAATTCCTGGGGCTTTCCCTCATTTAACTTTCTTCATTGCTTCCACAACTTCTATCCTACTGATTTCTTGCTGTCTTCTCACCTCCCTCCTTCTCCCAGCCATTCCCCAGCCACTTATACTCGCATTACTTCCATCCTCCACGTTCAACAATTCCTTAAAGTGTTCTCTCCATCTGCTCACTTTTTCTCCCTTCTCCACTAGTAATCTACCATTATGGTTATCGCCTAGCGTATTAAATAGTTTCCTGGTGTAAGGGAAACCATTTGGCTTCTCAATCAGTGTAGAGTCACCCACAGCCAGAAGGAAGAGGAGAGAATGAAGGAAAGATAGAAGAGGGAGTGTAAAGTCACTCGTAGGTAGAAGGACGAGGAGAGACTGAAGGAAAGGAAGACAGAAGAGGATGGAAGGAAAGAAGGATGGAGGAGAGGAAAGGGTAGACACCTGAGAGCAGCACTACATCGAAACGTGTGTGTGTGTGTGTGTGTTATAGAAGGAACCAAACTCTGGAATCAAGTAAAGTTTTTCCCTCATAAACGAAGAAATAAATAAAATCAATATCTTATTTCAAGTTGTTTGTACACAGTGCATTAAAAAGACTTGAGGTCTTTGGAGAAGGAAATACAGACTAAAGAAGGTAGTTTAAGACTTTGCCTGTTCCACACATAGGTAACTGAAAATTTCGGCTAATTCTTGTATTAGAGAGTTGGACAGAATAGCGGTGAGTGTATGCTGCCCAACGGGTACTCCGCATCAGCCGTAATGGAGACGGGATGCAGATAAGGAAGTTAAAGAGAGTTAGTGGGAGGAAGCGAGATGAAATTAAAGTCTTTTAGCTCCACTTTGTTTAGGGAGGCTTCATTTGTGAAGCCTCCCTCCTCACACGGAAGTTGTAATCCATGCAGTAGCAAATAAGACCCCTGTTCAAAGTCAACACTTGTGCGTGGATAAAGAGGATACGGAGTCGACTTAGCACACCGAATCAGTTAGAAGCAAATGTTTCCAAAAGGGTAATGTGATCTCTCCATGACAGATCCCGAGTGAATGAAACCCCAAAGACATTATGCAGAGGTCAATGACTGAGCTATATATTGCTGAATATTAAAGGATTTTGGTGTGTGGTATTTTGACGAGTCGAAAGATGTAGAAACTGAGTTTTTGATGTTTTAAAAACAAATAAGTTTCTTCTTCCCCTAGCGAGAAATGTTTAGCCACATTGAAAATTTTGTGTACAATCACCTCGTCCCGTGATTGCTGAAGTTACTGCCGTAATGGACACTGTGAAAAGGAGATAAAGAGGTAATGGGTGGTCACCAGCGTGTGTGTGAAAAGGGTTAGATGTAAACCTCCGATCACTGGCAAAAAGTAGGAATAGAGTTGGACGGGAAAGAACCCTGAAGAACATCACTGTTGAAAACTCTACGGCTGTGGCCGTCTGCGAGTATCACATCAGCTGTACAGTGGCCTGAAGGTAAGATAGAGATGAAGATAAAGATAAGATTGAAACAATAAGGGTACAGTTTGGAAATCACAGATTAATGCTAGACTCAAAGACTTTAAGATGTCAATCGCAGTGGTAAAGCTTTCCTCACAGTCCCACATAGAAGATGCCCCCAGGAGTCAGAAAAGAAGGTGATAAGATCGCCAGGGAGAGTCTCTGATTGAACCCATATTGACGATCATAGTTTATGATAAGAATGGTGTTATTATTATTATTATTTTTTGCTATCAGTAGAGTCCATAACTTGGGAAATACAGGATATTAAAGTAACTTGTTGAGAGTTATATTGCAGAGAACGGTCTTCTGTGTTTGGAACAGGCTGAATAAGACCAAATTTCCAGCCAGAAGGAAAGGTACAAGTCAAAACAAAAAGGTGAAAGAGTTTATCTTAGCAAGATGTCAGCACAGTAGCAGTTCTTAGACCCCATGACGCCCATGCACCTTGTTGGTACTAAGGCCAGTGAGGGCAGACATGCAGTTACAGGTAGGCATTTCTTCACAGCCGTATATTTCTAGCCTGCATACGTGGGGCCATCTTACATGTTTTTTTTTAATAATTCCTAAACCAGGCTACTGGCACTTAATGAGTAGTCGGAAAGGATTCAGAAATTATCTTGCTGACATTACATGGCAATCTTTTTTCTCTAGTGATATCAATTCTCCCCAGTCCCACATTAATGATTTAATACAAGCTGGAATGGAATTGTCCATACTAAGTCAACAGTTCACTAAAAGATCGGACTTCCTAAAATGATTTGATAGGAACTATGGCAGAGCAACGGCCCAATGATCATTAGCAAATAACTCTTACTTAAAATTTAAAAAAATCTGAATCACACAGTCAATTCAAAATATCTAGAAACCATGCAAAAGCAGTAACAAGTCTCGCTAAATCAAACCTTCTTCACAACCAAGCATCGAAACTACTAAACAGTCCTAATAACAATAGAATATTCTGGTCGACTCTCATTTCTTACAGTAATAACTCTAACAAGTCATTGTCCATTTCCCCGCTAAAATCATCAGACGGTAACATTACAAATGACCCGAGTGATAAACCGAATATCCTTGCCAGTACATTTGCCAGAAATTCTTGCTTTAGAGGAAGCCAGCCAGAACGTTCCAGTACTAGAACTTGACGCTCCCGAAATTGCTCCACTTACAATACAGACTATATACGTAAAAACCACACTAGATAATTTACCAACCAATAAAGCACGAGGCCCAGATGGAATTCCTCCAACTGTTTTGAAATAGTGCTCCCCAGAACGTGCTTCTGTTCTAGCTAAATTATTCAGACTATGCATACGTACTTCTTCATTCCCTAATTCTTGGAAAGAAGCCAATATCCACAAAATTCCGAAGAAAGGAAGTTCCTCTGACCCCACTGATTACAGACCAATAGCTATCACGTCTTCTCTTGGTAAAGTAATTGAAATTGTAATAAGCACATAGATAAACATCTTGAATTCAACAACTTAATTAGTGATAGACAGTATGATTTTCGCACCGAAAGATCCACCATTGATGTACTCAATCTCCGGACCCATACCATCAATCAATTGACCAAACATGGAGATACTCATGCAGTAGCCCTTGATATTTCTAAAATTTTTGACATTCTGTGGCACCCATCCCTGCTATCCAGACTCCATTGCTATGGATTAACGTTTTTTGTTCCTCCTATTTCTTCCAATCTCAGCAACAGAGAAATAAGAATAAAAGTGAAAAGCATATTAGAATTTCCACTCAGTTAATTGGAATGTCATAAGGATTAATTCTGGCTCAGCCCTATTCCTAAGTCATATTAATGATCTCTTATCTGTCACCCATAATCCCATCCATTCATATGCAAATGACTCAACACTTCACAGTTCATTCACATTTAAACATCCATTCACAAAGTTTAATATCTCTGACTCATAACTGAGTACAACCATCTCCATAAATCAACACTTATCTAGGATCGTTGAATGGCGACAAAATATCCCTTTCTCATTTAATGCTAGTAAGACCAAATACATACAATTGACAAATAGACAGAAATTGCCAGATTCCTATATTACCTTATTACTACTAATATTCCTATCAACAAACTTACTGAAATTCCCGGTGTTTCACTTAATAATGCCCTCAGCTGGACCTCTCATGTAAGATCACTTACTAAAACCGCCTCAAAGAAACTTGGATTATTGTACAGAGTTCGTAGCTTCTTCGCTGACGAGCAGTTAGCTGTCGTTTATGAGTCATGTGCGCTCTCAACTGGAATTTGCTCACCCTCGTGGAATGAATGTGGAGAGGTTGCACTAAGACAACTAGACAAAATTCGGAACAAAGCTGTTGAAATTATTAATAACCCTGCTATTACAAATAAAGTACCTTCCCTACAGGTGAAAAGGAGTGTTGCCTCCCTGGCATTATTTTACAGATACTGGACTTTTATGGTAAACGCTCAGACGACGTTACATCCATCTTGCCACCTCTCCCTGCCTTCCCCTGTGCTACAGGGCATCTGGTAGCATTCACGATTGGAATGTCACACATCAATATTGCAGAACTGCCGCCTATCAGAAATCTTTTATTCCCTGAACTGCATCTCCTTGAAACTTGCTTCCGCACAGTTGTTTTCCCCTCAAACTTCGCCAACTGTTACAGATTTATTATAAATGGATGAAAACACCTGTAATCTGGTGTATGGATTATGATTTTATTCATTTATTTTTCCTTCTTCTGTTCTGTTATTCTATCTATCTATTGCCAGACGCCTCAATCCCGTTCTGGGTGGCCGCAAACTAATCGCCTCCAAGTCGCCCTGTCCCCCGCCATTTCACTGCCCTGCTCCCAACTCACACACCCCTCTCTCATATACCTCTCCACCCCATCCCTCCATCTCATCCTCGGCCTCCCCCTCCCTCTTCCCCCCTCCACCTCACTCACATACACTCTCTTCTTCAGTCTTTCACCCTCCATCCTCTCCACATGGCCAAACCACCTCAGTGTGTTCCTCATAACGCTTCCTATCACATCCACATCCACACCACAACGCTCCTTTATATCCTCATTCGTCAGCCTGTCTCTCCATGTGACTCCACAGGCTTCTCTTAAATAACTCATTTCCACTGCTCTCACTCTTGACTTGTGTCCTTCCAACAACGTCCAAGCTTCACTTCCATACGTTAGAGTTGGTATCACAATACTGTCATGTAGTAACTTTTTCACTTCCATGCTCACTTCCCTGTTTCTTATCACTGCTTTCAAAGAACCAGCAACCTTTCTTCCCTGCTGTACCCTTTCAAGCACTTCACCCTCCAAACCTCCATCCTTACTCATCACACTACCCAAGTACTTAAACGTACTCACATTTTCCAATTCCTCACCATCCAACCTCGCTGTACATTCACTGACTTAACCTCTCTCAAAGACCATCACTTTACTCTTCCCTACATTCACCTTTAGATTCCGTTTCTTACACACTCTCCCAAACTCATCCACCAAGCCTTGCAGCTCTCCTTCGTCTTCACTCAACAACACAATATCATCTGCAAACAACAGTACAGGGAGTTTCCAAACACTACCTTCTCTAACCAGGGCCACTCCAACATCCACTACCCTACCTTGTACCTTGTACCTCTTCTGTTATTAAAAATAAAAAAAGTATTTTTCTCCGAGATCATAAACAATGGTGCCATATTTACAGGTAAGAGAGATGAAGATTGGAAGGAATACCTGACAGCAGTGGTGCATCATATGCAGACATTTTAATATAAGCCATGAGAAAATCCGAGAGGGTAAAAAGAACAGCACAGGAATCACTGAATGTGGAACTGGAGGAGAAAGTACAGTATGTACGGCAAGTAACAAAACACCAAATGTTTTTAACGAACTTTACACATACAGCCACTTAAGGTCCAGCAGCTGCCACTCTGAGACTGTTCTGATTTATGTCCTCTGAGTTAGTGTTTTGACCGCTTCCTATGAGGACTTCGTAAGTGAAATATGGGTGGTTGGGTGCATAGAATTTTGTAGACGTGTTAATCGGCAAACGCTTGTAAATTAAATAATTATTGGACAAACCTTTGATCACTTCTCTTACTTCACCTATTCGAAACGTTATAAATTTAAGACTAACATTAAATCAATTTACGCAACTAATAAACTACATACACTATTACTGCTGGGTAATTATTTGATCTTTTACTCAGTTGTTATTACTGTTAATCAAACCCAGTTTGTCTGGCCGAGTAGACAGGTCAGCAACAGGCAAGCAACTACTCCTGCAGGGCCGTCTTGTGCAGAGAACAGTGCTTCACCACTATGAGGTGTGGGGAAAAGTGTGGAGGTTTCGTTCCTGAGTGGACGTAGCATTTCCGTCACCACCCAGTTAACAGGGGCACCATAGTAGGCTCCATTTGACCTCTTGATCTTGTTATATGATTAGAATCCAGCATTGTAAATAACTTCCTGGAATAGAAGAAACCACGAGACTTGTTTCTCAGTGTAGAGCCACCATAAATGGAAAAGTGTAACAAAAACTGATAGGAAGAAAAGAGAGAAGCAGTAAGAGAGAATGGTACAAACAGAAATAGAGTAATGAAGGAGGAGGAGGAAGTAAACAGCACTACATCAAGTGAGTGGATGACAGTGTCACCACCACCTACTCTTTCAGTGAACTTGGTTGTGATGTTAGAACAGATGTGATATAGTGGTGATGAGAGAGAGAGAGAGAGAGAGAGAGAGAGAGACAGACAGACAGACAGACAGACAGACAGACGGACAGACAGACAGACAGAGATCCTTACCCTGACGCCGAATAAATGTCGAAGGAGATAGAGGCTAACGTATTGAGAAATCTTGTTACCAAATCGTCCTCCATCATTCATTAATACGTAGGGAGCGTTGCAGTCTGTGGGCATAAAAATATTTTGTAGATACAGAGTTAAGTGAATGGATGGATGGATAGTCATATAAACATGCATACATGCATACTGTACGTAGATGGATCAATATTTTTACCCTCCACCTGACAAAGTAAGAGGAGGGTATTGTTATCTACTGGTGTCCGTCGGTGGAGTTGGTCAGCTGGGCCGCTGGCATGGCATAGGAATTTCGTTTCCTGAGCAAATCTCAGCTAGCATTAACTATAGAGTCAAGAAATTTCACATAGGTATGTGTCCTGTAGTGAACTGGTGCCATTTGATAGGTAGAATGCTGTGTTTTAAGTAGTTTTATTTATAATATTGAAAAGGTAAAAAGAATAGTTTTTTAAAGATTTCAACATGCTTTGTGCAAGGAATCCCAAAGGACCAGGTTATGTTTATCATGGATAAACTCGCTTGGTTAGGTGTACAGGGAAGTGGGGGGTATATGCTTGGTCAGGTGGAGGGTTGGAACCATGATGATGATGATGGTGGTGGTTGTTGAGATGATGACGATAGTGATTATGATCATGATGTTAGTGGTGGTCGTGGTGGTAGTGATGATGTTGATTATGATGATAATGGTGATGGTGGTAGATGATAATGATGACTGTGGTAGTGACAACTGAGATGATGATGATGATGATGGTAGTGGTAGTGTTCGTTGAGATGATGATGTATGGTGGTGGTAGTCAAGATGATGATGATATGATGATGACGATGGCGGTGGTAGTGGAGATGATATGATGGTGGTGATGGTGGTGGTAGTGGAGATGATGATGAAGGTGGTTTATTGAGATGTTCATGATGATGATGACCATAATTGCGGTGGTGATAGCTGAGATGATGATGATGATGATAATGATGATTTCCTATGTCATAATTTTAAGTTTTAATGCCTGTGTTATACACGTGGGGGGGGGGGGTTATGCGCTTGGTTAGGTCAGGACTGAGAGACCTACAGGTTAACTCGCGCGCATCCAGCTGGCCTGTGATGACGTCACAGAGCCCCCTCACCTCCGCCAGTTCGCTGAGTTTTTTTTTGTTTATTTTGTTTTTTTACGTGTCCGACTCTGGGCAAAGGCTTCAGGGCCTATTCCCAATTCCCAGTAGTCCTCCTTGGGGCCTAGTAGTCCTCCTACATCTCCATATGTCACCATTTCGGCGCTAACACCCACCATCCATATTGAATACATGCTAGGGCTGTCTCATACAGGACTGGTGTACTGGTATTAGCAGGGGCAGTTTTATGACATGTCGGCTGGTCATCTGGTAGGTCAGAAAAGTCTGCTTTTAATGAAATTCAAATCCTTAAACTGTTTCCTGCCCCAGCCGGGATTCGAACCTGGGTCCATTAGGACTGCAGGCCGCCTCTCTACCAATTCTGCCACCGCCTCTTAATAAGACCTATTTTATTTCATGCGATATGACTTTCGTGTTTCTTGTTTTGTGTTCTACAAAGTCTCAGACTTCGCATAGTATGAAAACAAATCAGAAAATACAATTATTTCGTGGTTAAAAAATGAAAAGAAAGGAAATAAATCGTGGATGAGGATGGATCCTTAAGCCCTCTTTCAAATTATAATCGCCGAAACTCTTTTATTTTATGCATTATCACTTTCTCTTTTCTTTTATCATATTCTACAAATTCTCTCCTTTATAATGGCATAAGAACAACTCTGAAGATACAAATATTTCATGGCGAAAAATGATGAGCAAAGTAAGACTCAAGTGCACTTATGTGCTCTTTCAATTCTTACTCGTCACATTTATTTTATTTTATGGAATATCACTTTCATTTACCTTTCATCGTCTCAGTTTTCTAACACTATAATAATAAATTTAAAAATCCAATTATTTCGTGGTAAAATATGATCGGGAATACATATAATTCTAGTGCCCGGCTGCGGCAGTAGAGTACAGCCAGGGCAATGATGGTATTGCTGCCTGCAACAGGGTCAGATCGGGAGTGTTAATGACATACAAAACATGCATATCACTATTAATATGCAGACTGACTTTGCTAAACAGTAAACCAATTTCAGTTATAGGCTACAGGTACAGTATCACCATTCACACAGCTCACCTCTCCCTCTCTTATGATGAATACATTGCTTCTCCTTTAACCCCTTCACTACGGTAGCATATCTTCTATTCCATTTTTGTAGTTGTTCACATGAGAGACTTTTCAAACTTGAGGGATTACTTACAGTCTTCAGTAACTCCTTCATTAAGAGCAGAGCTTTGCCAAGCTAAGGTGAACAATTTGGTAGTACCCAGGTTAACTTTTAAACAAGGTGCTACTGCACTGCCCATCAACAGCACCTTACTTCAACATTTTTTTCCACCAATATTGTCTTCATACCACAATATATTCTTATGAACTTTGCACTGGTAGGCTAGCTAATAAACTGTTAGGCTACCTAAAATACCTGTAGACAAATATATCGGTAGGCTAACAAAAACAAAAGTCAGAGACATCAAGCAGGCTTACCGTGATCTGACAGTGTTAGCAGAAGGGTTGGAACTGCATCATCCTTTAACCTTACACGGTCTTTTCATGGTGGAAGGCCGAGCAGCTCATACTGAAGATTTTTCTAAAATGCAGAGTCTTCGAAGTGTAGACTGCATATCCGTGCCGTGCTTGGATCAATTCCGTCACCTCTCTTTCGGAGATGAACCCAGTTGCTTCTTATATAATTAATTTTGGGGAAATGGTGGAAAGTAATGGATTTTTTTTTTTTTTTTTTGGTAACTGCAGTTACAGCCAAACACTGCACAATTACTTGGCATACTTCACTGTAACTGTTCCCAGTGGAGATCAAATCAAATGTTTACTAGAGTGACGATGAATTTCCCACCTTAATCTGTCCAGTTCACGCGGGCGGAGGGGTCCCTGTGACGTCATGCGCATGAGTGGTCACGTTTCAGGGGCGAAGTGAGCTAACCTGTAGGTCTCTCAATCTTGGGTTAGGTGTAAAGGGTGGTGAGGGGTATGTGTTTGCTCAGATGAAGGGTTGCAACAGCTTAGTGTTGTAAGTATATAAATACATACATACATATAATATATATATATATATATATATATATATATATATATATATATATATATATATATATATATATATATATAAAGATGGTATGGAGTCAGCTTCGAACACCTAATCTCTTGGAAGCAGATTTTACAAGTGAGGTAATATGATCTTTCCAAGTTAAATCCCCAGAGAATGAAACCCCAAGTATGTTTAAAGCTGATGCAGAATTAAGTTGGATACTCCTGTGGAAGATTTTGATGAGTTGAAAGATGTAAGAACTAAGTTTCTGATGTATAAAAACAAGAAGATTACTTTTACCCAATCAGAGATATAAGCCAAGTCAGACATTAGGTGTGCCATAACCCTATCCCCTGTTTGTTGAAGTAGCTGCTGAGATGGATGCTGCAGGAAGCGAATGGGAAGGTGAAGGGTGAAGTCATCAATGTATGAGTGGACGGGGTTAGATGTACAGTTTGGAAGGTCACTAGTGAATAGGAGAAAAGTAGGTGATAGGACAGAACTCTGAGGAACACCACCATTTATAGCTCTAGGAGAAGAAAGGTGGCTGTCTACAACAGAGCTTATAGAACAACCACAAAGGAAGCTAGAGATGAAGGCACAGATAAAAGGATAGAAACTGTAAGAGGGCAGTTTGGAAAGTAAAGATTTATGCCAGACCCGATCGATAACCTTTCGGATGCCAAGTCCAATGGCAAACTTTTCGCCAAAGTCCCGAAAGGAGGATGTTCAGGAATCTGAAAGGTAGCTGAGAAGATCGCCAGTGGAGCGTCCCTGGCAGAACCCATACTGTGTATAGGAGAGGTGCTTTAAATAAGTTATTTAAAAATACATTTTTAAAATTTTGAAATAAAGGATGTTAAAGCAGTTGGGTGATGGAGAGGACTGGGAACAGTCACCCATCTTTGGGACAGACTGAATGAAAGCAAACTTCCAGCAAGAGGGAAAGGTACAAGCTGACAGACAAAGGCAAAGCAGTTTCCCCAAGCAGGGTGTAAGCACAAAAACAGTTGTAAAGGAGAACAGGAGGGACTCGATCAGACCGATATGCCTTGGTAGTATTAAGGCCAGTGATGGCAGAAAATACATCAATTGAAGACATTTTAATGTCAGCCATTAGGAAGCCAGAGACAGGAAGTGATGGAGGAACAATACCTGAATCATCTAAGGTGGAAATGAAGGAGGAAGTCTGAGTGAAGAATTCTGCTTTATCAGTAGAAGAAATGGCTACAGAGCCATCAGAGTGGTAAAGAGGAGGGGAGTTTTTGGAGAGGTGCCAGCAGGAGCGAGCAGAATGTCAGTTGGAGAGCTCAGAGCTTTTAGCATGGATAAAATTATTTTTAGCAGAGCGAAGAACAGACCTATCACGAATCCGGGCAGAATCACAAAAGAGGTTAAATTCAGGGGTGAGTTGGCTTCAGTACCTTTTGTAGGGCCTTTCCTTGTTGTAGAGAGCATTAGTACAAGCATGATTAAACCAAGATTGTTTTGCATTAGTCACAGGATAAGAGAGAGGAATGTATGCATCAGTGTCCAAGAGAATAACCTCCGTAATGCATGAGACAGACTCAGATGGCTCTCGGTCATGGAAATAATAATCATTCCAGAGAAAATCACATAAGTACTTCCCAAGTACTGTTTGAAGGCCTCCCAGCCAGCAGCTCCAAAGTGCGACAACTGCCACTTCTTCGGAGGGTCCACAAGTCTTACTGGAGCCATAGGACAGGTTAAGGTGATAAACGTTATGATAGGAGGAGCCCAGCAGTGATGAAAGATGAACAGCTTAAGCAGAAGGATTAGTTGTAAGGAAGAGGTCAGAGATACAACTAGGATGCTGTACAAACTGCACAAGGTCAATAAGGATAGAAAAGATATAGATTTGTTCACCAGGTGGATCAGTGAAAGGAGAGGAGAGCCAGAGGTATGATGAACATTGAAATCTCCTAGAATGGAGATGTCATAGAAAGGAGAAACTGATAGGATGTGTTTCCTTGTGGAAGTAAGACAGTCAAAGAATTTTTCTTAGTAGAATTAGGAGACAGATAGGCAGCACATATATATTTAGTCACACCATCAATAATATGGGCATTATATATATATATATATATATATATATATATATATATATATATCTATATATATATATATTGTGAGGAGTAGACTGTAGCACCAGTCGAACAGGGCAGTACTCCCGAGGTTGATGGCAAGCTGGTGATAGGGAGAGCTGGAGCTCCCATTTCACCAGCCCTCAGGACTTGATCCTGACCGTCTCCCTTTTCTGAACATTTTCAGTGCATTCATTTACACAGAGAGTAGGCCAGCATGCTCTCATAATACCTCTACCTTCAACTGTCTACACCACACTACATGCGCATAACATATCACACCTTCTATTCACATCTTTAGTAATGGCCGCTGCAATCTTACAATCAAATGAGGTGGTACCTCGGATTGCCACCACCGGCAGGGTAGGGCTGGAGGCACAGGGTCCTCCCGTTCGCCATCAAGCGACTGTGCCAGCAGCGACTGTTGCTATTTCCGGGAATGCTCGTCTGTGAAGAGGTGACGGTGCGGCCTTATTCTTTACCAACATCCGCGGCCTTACCACAAATTTAAACGCAGTTCATTTTTTCCTTCAGTCCATATTCCCTTTGGCCCTATTCCTCACAGAACCACAAATCTCACCCTCTACCAATATATCTCCATTTTGTTTTCCCGGTTACCATCTCCTTACAAACTTTCGAAACAAGGGCGGCACCTGTTGTTATATCAAATCCCAATATGCAGTTGATACTATTTTAAACTTCACTTCATCCAGTTTTGATTACTCATTATATAAATTAAATTGCCAAAACATTACTAAATATATCTGTGTAGTTTATCGTTCCCCCAATGCTTCTTCGGAACCCTGTGCATTTGATTCCATATCCACTCAGTTGAGTAACCTTGACCTTGCCCTTGGCAATGAAATTACCATTTTGGGTGATTTTAACATACACAATGTTGAATGGCTATTGCACTCTGCCCGGACTGACGACGCTGGTCTAGAATGCGAGCTGTTTGCGGAATCGTTTAATCTCACCCAGTTGGTAAAGCAACCAACCAGACTACCTGATAATCCTGACCATAATGCCCATCTCTTGGATTTATTCTTGACAAATAATCCAGATCAATACAGGATAGAGGTACTGTCACACTTGGATCCTCTGACCACAATCTCATCAAAGCCTCATTAGTTAACCCTCCTACACCTCTCCATTCCGAACCTGTCAGGGTGACCCGATGGCAGTTTGACAGGGCAGACTGGGATGGATTTAGAAATTATCTTGCCGATGTTCCATGGCAGTCTTTCTTTTCTAGTGATCCCAATTCTACCCAGTCCCACATTTGCGACTTAATACTAGCTGGTATGGATTTATTCATACCAAGTCAACAATTCACTAAAAGATCAAACTCTCCAAAATGGTTTGATGGCAATTGTGCCAGAGCAACAGCCCAAAAGTCATTAGCATATAACTCTTACTTAAAATCAAAAACATCTGAATCACTCTCCCAATTTAAAATTGCTAGAAATCATGCAAAAGCTGTATTAAATCTATCTAAATCAAACTTTCTTCAAAAGCAAGCATCAAAACTACTTAACAACCCTAATGACAATAGAATATTCTTGTCAACTCTTAATTCTTTCAATAATAACTTTAACAAGTCATCTTCCATTCCCCCACTAAAATCTTCAGATGGCAATATTACAAATGACCCACGTGGGAAAGCAGATATCTTTGCTAGTACCTTTGCAAGAAACTCTACCATAGATGATACCAGCCAGAATGTCTCAGTACTGGAACTTGATTCTCCCGAAATTGCCCCACTTAAAATTCAGACAAGATTCGTAAAATCCATCCTAGACAATTTACCTACCAACAAAGCTCCAGGCCCAGATGGAATTCCGCCAATTGTTTTGAAAAAGTGTTCCCCTGAACTTGGCTCTGTCCTAGCCAAATTATTCAGACTATGCATACGTACTTCTTTATTCCCAAATTCATGGAAAGAAGCCAATATCCACCCAGTTCCGAAGAAAGGAAGTTCGTCTGACCCCTTCAATTACAGACCAATAGCTGTCACATCTTCTCTTGGTAAGGTTTTTGAAACTTTAATTAATAAGCATATTGTTAAACATCTTGAATCCAACAACTTAATTAGTGATAGACAATACGGTTTTTGCCACGAAAGATCCACCATTGACATACTCAATCTCTTAACTCATACCATCCATCAATCAATTGATCTTTTTGGAGAAACTCATGCAGTAGCTCTTGATATCTCTAAAACTTTCGACAGAGTATGGCACCGTTCCCTGCTGTCCAAACTCCCTTGCTATGGACTAACGTCTTTTGTTCCTTTGATTTCTTCTTATCTTAGTAACAGGAAAATAAGAGTAAAAGTAGATGATGTATATGCGAATTTCCACTCAATTAACGCCAGCGTGCCGCAGGGATCAGTTCTGGCACCAACCCTATTTCTGGTTCATATTAATGATCTCTTATCTGTCACTCACAATCCCGTTCACTCATATGCAGATGACTCAACACTACATAGTTCATTCACACTCAGACATCCATTTACTAAGTCTAATATCTCTACCTCTCAACTCAGTACAGCCATCTCCATAAATCAAGATCTAGCTACAATCAGTGAATGGGGACAAAACAACCTTGTCTCTCTTAATGCTAGTAAAACTAAATATATACAGTTTACTAATAGACAGATATTGCCAGATTCGTACATTACCTTCAATGCTACTAATATTCCCATCTCCAAAAGTATTGAAATTCTTGGTGTCTCACTTAACAGTGCCCTCAGCTGGACCTCTCATGTCAGATCACTTGCTAAAACCGCCTCAAAGAAACTTAGATTATTGTACAGGGTCCGTAACTTCTTCGCCGATGAGCAGTTAGCTATAATTTATAAGAGTCATGTGTGCTTTCAGCTTGAATAATGCTCAACCTTGTGGAATGGTTGTGGAGAGGTTGCATTAAGACAGCTAGACAAAATTCAGAATAAAGCTGTTAGAATCATTAACAACCCTGCCATTACACATAAACTACCTCCCCTGCAAGTAAGAAAAAATGTTGCCTCCCTTGCATTATATTACAGATATTTTTTTGGCAAATGCTCAGACGAAGTTGCGTCCATGGTGCCACCTCTCCATGCCTTCCCTCGTGCTACACGGGCATCTGGTAGCTCTCATGACTGGAATGTCACTCAACCATATTGCAGAACTTCTGCCTATCAGAATTCTTTCATTTCCCGAACTGCATCTCTCTGGAACTCGCTTCCCCAGAGTTGTTTTCCTCCAAATTTCAACCCAAAACTGTTCAAGTCTAACTGTTACAGATATTTTATGAATAGAGGACACCAGTAACCTGGTGTATGGATAATTTTTTTTTTCCCATTTGTTTTTCCTTCCTCCGTTCTGCTATTTAAAAAAAAAAAAATATGCAAAATTATGAGAGAGAGAGAGAGAGAGAGAGAGAGAGAGAGAGAGAGAAACTGTATTTACCACAAACTTTGAGTTTAAAATCACAGTGTAGGGTGGCATAACAAAGTCCTTGAAGCATATTATTTCCTAGCAGAATGTTGTTGTAAAATGAGAAAATACAACAGTTTAGGCCCTGTTTGGACTCCCGTTGGTACGAATGGGGACAGAAGAAGAACAAGACGATGAAGAAGAACAAGATGAAGATGACAAACAAGACGATAAAGAAGAACAAGATGAAGATGACAAACAAGACGATAAAGAAGAACAAGATGAAGAAGAGTTTAAGATTATAGCCCACGACTCCCATTGCGCCAGTAACACTAGTAGGCGACCAGTAACAGTGATACCAATAATACCAATACCAATAACGCCAGTAACACAAGTATCAGTATCAGTGATATCAATAATACCAGGGCTAATAATGCCAGTAACACCAGTACCAATATCTGTGATACCAATAATACCAATACCAATAACGCCAGTAACACCAGTACCAATATCAGAGATACCAATAATGTCAATGCCAATAAAGCCACCAATACCAGTACCAATATCAGTGATACAAATAATACCAATACCAATAACACAGTAATACCAGTACCAATATCAGTGATACCAACAATACCAATAACAAAAAACGCCAGTAATACCAGTACTGATATCAGTGACACCAGTAATACCAATACCAGTAACATCAGTAATACTAGTACAAATGTCAATGATACCAATAAATACCAATGCCAATAACGCCCTTAATACCAGTATCAATATCAGTGATACCAATAATACCAATACCAATAACACCAGCAATACCAATACCAATATCAGTGATATCAAAAATACCACTTGCCATAACGCCAGTACTATCAGTTCCATTATCAGTGATACCAATAATACTAATAACAACAGTAATACCGTTACCAATATCAGTGACACCAATAGCACCAGTAATACCATTACCAATGTCAGTGATACCAAAAATACCAATACCAATAATGCCAGTAATACAAGTACCAATGTCAGTGATACCAATAATACCAATACCAATAACGCCAGTAATACCAGCACCAATATCAATTATACCAGTAATACCAACAGCGTCAGTAATATCAGCACCAGTATCAGTGATACCAAGAATTCCGATACCAATAACACCAATAACACCGGTACCAATATCAGTGATAACAATAATACCAATAAAAATAACGCCAGTAATACCAGTGCCAATATCAGTGATACCAATAATACCAGTACCAATAACGCCATTAATACCAGTACCAATATCAATGTTACCAATAATTCATATACCAATAACGCCATTAATACCAGTACCAATATCAGTGATACCAACAATACCAGTACCAATATCAGTGATACCAACAATACCAATACCATTAACACCAATAATATCTAGAATCAAGGGAAGGGAAGAGGTTGTGTAGATCAGATATTCATTCTTAGATCTTTAGTGGAAAAGTTTCTAGAGAAGGGATAGATGTTGTCTGCGGCTTTCATGGAATTGGAGAAAGCATATGACAGGGTGGATAGACAAGGATTGTGGAAAGTATTAAGAATATATGGAGTAGATGGGAAGTTGTTGAATGCTGTGAAGAGTATGTATGATGGTGCTAAGGCTGCAGTGCGTGTGGATAGTGAACTGAGTGAATTTTTCTTGTTGAAGGTTGGGTTGAAACAGGGATTTGTCATGTCTCCATGGTTGTTCAATCTGTACATGGATGGGGTAATAAAAGAGGTACAAGGTAGGGTTGTGGATGTTGGAGTGGCCCTGGTGAGAGAGGGTAGTGTTTGGAAACTCCTTGTACTGCTGTTTGCAGATGACACTGTGTTGTTGAGTGAAGACGAAGGAGAGCTGCAAGGCTTGATGGATGAGTTTGAGAGAGTGTGTAAGAAACGGAATCTAAAGCTGAATGTAGGGAAGAGTAAAGTGATGGTCTTTGAGAGAGGTGAAGTCGTGAATGTACAGCGAGGTTGGATGGTGAGGAATTGGAAAATGTGAGTACGTTTAAGTACTTGGGTAGTGTGATGAGTAAGGATGGAGGTTTAGAGGGTGAAGTGCTTGAAAGGGTACAGGAGGGAAGAAAGGTTGCTGTTTCCTTGAAAGCAGTGATAAGAACCAGGGAAGTGAGCATGGAAGTGAAAAAGTTACTACATGACAGTATTGTGATACCAACTCTAACGTATGGAAGTGAAGCTTGGACGTTGCTGGAAGGACACAAGTCAAGAGTGAGAGCAGTGGAAATGAGTTATTTAAGAGGAGCCTGTGGAGTCACATGGAGAGACAGGCTGACAAATGAGAATATAAAGGAGCGTTGTGGTGTGGATGTGGATGTGATAGGAAACGTTAGGAGGAATACACTGAGGTGGTTTGGCCATGTGGAGAGGATGGAGGGTGAGAGACTGACGAAGAGAGTGTATGTGAGTGAGGTGGAGGGGGGAAGAGGGAGGGGGAGGCCGAGGATGAGAGGGAGGGATGGGGTGGAGAGGTATATGAGAGAGGGGGGTGTGAGTTGGGAGCTGAGCAGTGACATGGCGGGGGACAGGGCGACTTGGAGGCGATTTGTTTGTGGCCACCCCGAACGGGGATTGAGGCGTCTGGCAATAGATATAGATAAATAGAATATTATAGCCTATACATCCTACTTCTGTATGTTTGTCCGATTGCTTGTTTGTTTCTTGCCATGACACAGTAAAAACGGCGCAACATAGGGCAATTTTTGTTAGAGCAAGGTATCGAGAAAGTGCTTGAAGAGTAAAACAATTTCCCGTCCAATCGGGCCACCGTTTCCCGAGTTATGACTAATTTCTGGGCTTTTGACATCGAGCGTAGGCCGTCGAAGGAGGCCTTTAAGCGAGTATCAATAATACGAATTATGGAAATATCCCTAGAGCCAATAATACCTATAATACGAATTGCGAGTAAAATACAAATTATGGAAATATCCCTAGAGCCAATAATACCCATAATACTAATAGCGAGTATCAGTAATACCAATCATACAAATATCCCTAGAGCCAGTAATACCAATAATACTAATAGCGAATATCAGTAATACCAATTATGGAAATATCCCTAGCGCCAGTAATAATACTAATACCCATAATACTAATAGCAAGTATCAATAGCACCAATTGTGGAAATATCCCTAGCGCCAATAATACCCATAATTCTAATAGTGTTAAAAATATCCCCAATACCAGTGACTCCAATGCTCACAACGCCAATAATACCAATACCACTCAGTACCAATAATGTTATTAATACCAGTTTACCAGAAATACTAATAGTCCCATTGATATCAATGCTACACATTATACTGTTACCGCCAATACACATAATGTCAACAATACAAATACCAGTAACTCCAAAACTGAAATGCCAATAATACTATAACACCAATACCCATAACACTAACAATACCAGTAATACCAAGAATGCCAATACCAATCATAACGCCAACAATACCCATAATACCAGTTAGTACCAGTAATACCAATAACGCCAGTGCTCATAACGCCAATAATACCCATAATACCAGTTTATACCAGTAGTATCAATAACGCTAATACTTATAACGCCAATAATACGCATAATATCAGTTAATAATGGTACCAATAACGCCAGTACCACTTCTAATGCCAGTAATACTCATGATACCAGTTAATCCCAGTAGTAGCAATAACACCAATACTCATAATGCCAATAATACCGAAAATATCAGTTAATACCAGTAGTACCAATAACACCAATACTCATAACGCCAATAATACCAATAATATTTAATACCAGTAGTACCAACAACGCCAATGCTCTTAAAGCAAATATTACCCCTAATGCCAGTTAATACCAATAGTACCAATAACACCAATATTCATAATGCCAATAATACCAATAAGATTTAATACCAATAGTACCAAAAACGCCAATACTCATAACGTCAGTAATACCCATAATACCACTTAATACCAGCAATACCGGTAACGCCAATAATACCCATAATACCAGTTAATGCCGGTAATACCGATAACGCCAATGATACCTATAATACCAGTTAATACCGGTAATACCGGTAACGCCAATAATACCCATAATACCAGTTAATACCTACCCTGCAGTGGGACGGGTGGTGGAGGGGAGAAGGGAGGTGAAGGTAGGCAGTTCACTGAAAAATGATCCTTTGGAAGAGGGCCCAGTTCCATCGAGTATAACAAAGATGGTGTGGCTGTAGTGGTGGTGGTGTTCTGATAGTGTACTGTTCTGCCCTCACTGTGTTCTGGAGTTGTTCCGCTGTTCTTACGGTGTTCTTGGCTTGTTCTACTGAGTGGTGAGTTTGTCCTGGCAAGTACTTCAGCAGTGCAACCTTGCCGTATAAACTTAGTCCATTTGGTGAAGGAGATGGTTTGCAAGTTGATGCTGTATGTGTAGATATATACGACTGTAGTCACGGCAACCAGGCACAGGATTGCTAGCGTCTTCTTCGGACACGTCATAGTCAGTATCGTCACGCTAGCACGCTCATATAACACACTCTTGGCAGGACACAATCACAAGATGCTCCTTTAACTCACTCTTGGCAGGATACAATCGTCTGGTGCTCGTATGACTCTCTCTTGGCAGGATACAATCGTCTGGGGTTAAGTGGAATAGAATGATGGAGATTTTCGTACAATAAGAGAATTAATGGTGAGAATATTGATGGCGGTAGTATTGTATAAATGGTGTGAAGCATTAACACACAGGCTCTAGCGACTCAGCTGAAAAAAATCGTCTGGTGTTAGGTGGAATTGAATACCATACTCCTTTTACTGTAACTTGTCCTGTAATTGCCATATCTCCATCTTGATCGCTGGACTGTAACAAATTAATACTTGAATGATCCTAATCACATGGAAGTGCTAAGGAAACGATATGGAGCGGTAGCACTGTGACAGGGCTAAGGGTGAGAATAACATACTGAACGTCTGTCTGTCTGTCTATTGCCAGACGCCTTAATCCCGTAAGGGGTGGTCACAAACATATCGCCTCCAGTCGCCCTGTCCCCCGCCATTTCATTGCCCTGCTCCCAACTCACACACCCCTCTCCCATATACCTCTCCACTCCATCCCTCCATCTCATCCTTGGCCTCCCCCTCCCTCTCCCCCCCTCCACCTCACTCACATTCACTCTCCTCGTCAGTCTCTCTCTCTCTCTCTCTATCTATCCTCTCCACGTGGCCAAACCACCTCGGTGTGATTCTCCTAACGGTTCCTATCACATCCACATCCACACTACAACGATCCTTCACTTCCTCATTTGTCAGTCTGTCTCTCCATGTCACTCCACATGCTCCTCTCAGATAACTCATTCCCACTGCTCTCACTCTTGACTTGTGTCTCTCCAACAAGGTTCGATTTTCACTTCCATACGTTAGAGTTGGTATCACAATTCTGTTATGGCAGTAATTTTTTCACTTCCATGCTCACCTCCCTGTTTCTTATCACCGCTTTCAAAGAACCAGCAACATTTCTTCTTTGTTGTACCCTATCAAGCACTTCACCCGCTAAACTTCTATCCTTACTGATCACACTACCCAAGCACTTAAACGCACACACATTTTCCATTTCCTCCTCATCCAACCTCATTGTACTTTCAGTGAAAATACTGTGCATTCACTGAACGGACTGTATTTTTAAAAATCGTTGTACTTCAAGAAATAAGAAAATTAATAAACAACTGATATACATAAGAATAACTAATGTAAATTAAGAACTGCCGATACATTCAATTGATATACTTTATTGATATATAACATATCTGATGTATATTAAGGACTGATATATATTTAGACCAGCTAATATAGAATGAGAACAGCCAGTGTGTTTCAAGAACAGCGGATATGAGGCGTTGAGAAAAGCAAGGGTGAACTCACCGAAGAAGCGGAAATATTATCACTGTTTCTTATTACTCCTTCTTTATTTCATGGCAAGAAAATATTTGGTTAGTTTCTATTTTCTTAATTTTATAAGCGCCAAAGGTCCCATTTTGGGAACAATAACAAATATTAATACAAAATCAGTTTGTTGTTGTTGTTTTTACCCTGAATGCAAAAATAACTTCACTGGTGTTTAGTTAATCATATATAATGACGTGATTATTTTTATCAACTCTGATACCTCTGTTTGCTCTTCTACTTTTCACGATTTTTTTTACCACTCTAGGTATTTTTGTTCTTCAATTATTTGTTGCTAAAACCTTTAGTCTTTATTCAGCAATTATCTATTATTTCATTAGAAAATATTAACCCACTTTAATTCATCAATAGACTAAAAGAGCATAATTTTGTAAAGAATGAGTAACTTTTTTTTTAATGTTTCCAAAATGGGAACGTTCGAATATTGTCAAATTAAATTTACCCATGTTCATAGAGAATAAGCAGGTTTCAAGTCTACTCCTACACTGCAGCCTTACAGGCTGAAACAAGCTGATACTTGCTGCAATTGGACATCCCCAAGATATATAAGCTCCCTGTCCCGGCCTTGGGTAGTGCTACATATTCACGTCCTCAGACCCAGATCCCAAGAATCTGTTGGCAATGGAAACATCACAGATTTGCAGGTTGGTTCACTTTGTTTTCTGTCATTCATTATATGATGACAGTGATAGCTACATATCTGAGTAATTGAGTAATTGTTTAACTTGACTGATGTATATTTACCTGTTAGTGTTTTGAAGAATGAAAAAAAAAGCTCGTTCTCTTCAGTACTCCATTTCATTTTTACTGTGTGTGATTACTAGCAGTGACAATTCTTATATTATTTTAACTCACACATTGTGTCAGTGGCCCTATTCATCAACTTCATAATTTATTCATATTGATATGCTATGAATAAATGACGACCAAGGACCGGACAAAGGACATGGTTATTGGAACCTGGAATGTAAGGGGAGCAAATGATGAGGTGAAAGAGAGAGAGATTGTCCAGGTGCTTGAGGGTGCGAAAGTGGATGTATGTGGAATAACTGAAACAAAATGGAGAGGAGAAAGTGTGAGAGAATGGGAGTATGGATGGGGTATATGTGCAGGAGTAGGTGAGAATGAGAGGGCAAAGGAAGGAGTATGTATAGTTGTGAGTAAAAGATGGAAGAGGAGCATAAGACAGTATGGATCATTTGGGTCAAGGATTGTGTGAGTAAAGTTGAAAGTTGGAATACAAATGTGGGCAATTGTGTGTGTGTATGCGCCAACGCAAGATCGTGCTAGAAGAGTGAGAGAAGAGTTCTGGACAAATGTGGAAGTGTGCATGGATAAGTTTGGAAGGAATGAGAGAGTGTTTTTGATTGGTGATATGAATGGTAAAGTTGGGAAGGTGAAGGTGGATGGAATAGTTGGTGAGTGGGGTGTGCCTGCTGAGATAGATGAGAATGGGAGTGCGTTAGTGGACATTTGTGCTGGGAGGGGGTTGGTGATAGCCAAAACCCTCTTCAGGCATAAAATGATCCACAGGTATACATGGCGAGTGATGAGAAGGGTGGGTGGTGAACTGAATGAAAGGAAGGCAATAATTGATTATGTGTGTGTGGATGAAAGGATGCGAAAATGTGTAATGGATGCAAGAGTTTATAGAGATTGGCGGAGTGGACTTTCTGACCACTACTTGGTGGTGGCCAGAATTAGAATTCAAGTAAGATGGAGGAATAGAAGATGGGAAAGACGAGAGGAAGGAGTAGTTGCAAGGAGAGTGGAAAGGTTACAAGAGGATGAGAAAATGGCAGAGTATAAGAGAGAAGTGGAGGAACGATTGGGCAAATATGGATTGGAGCAGATGGGAGACGTGGAAGGTGTGTGTGGGATATTTACAGAAGAAATATGTGCAGCATGTGATGTGGTGTGTGGAAGGAAGAGAAGACGGAGGGGGGTGCAAGGAACAGCGTGGTGGACTGAAGAGGTGAAACAGGCTGTGGCACAAAAGAAGAAAGCATACAATGAATGGATGAGAAGTAGGGGCGTGGAAGAAGTTGAGAGGCGGAAGAAAGAGTTATATGTAGAAAGAAAGAGAGAGGTGAAAAGATTAGTAAGAGAGAGTAAGAAGAGAGTGGATGAGGAATTTGGAAGGAATTTGAGTGTAAAGTGGAGGGACTGTAAGAAAATGTTCTGGAAAGAGGTGAAAAGAGTAAGACAGGGTGGAAGTGAAGTTAGCAGGGAAGTGAAAGATAAAAATGGTAGACTACTAGTGGAGAAGGGAGGAAAAGTGAGCAGATGGAGAGAACACTTTAAGGATTTGTTGAACGTAGAGGATGGAAGTAATGCGAGTATAAGTGGCTGGGGAATGGCTGGGAGAAGGAGGGAGGTGAGAAGACATGAAGAAATCAGTAGGATAGAAGTTGTGGAAGCAATGAAGAAAGTTAAATCGGGGAAAGCCCCAGGAATTGATGGAGTGTGCGGTGAAATGCTGAAGCATGGGGGAGAGATAGTAGTAGAATGGATGTGGAAGATGTGCAAATTGGCCTGGGAGGAAGGTAGAGTCCCGGAGGATTGGAAGTTAGGTATAATTATTCCCTTGTACAAAGGAAAAGGGGAAAAAGAAGTGTGTGGTAATCATAGGGGCATTTGTCTTCTTAGTGTAATAGGAAAAGTGTATGGTAGGATACTTATTGACAGAGTTAGAGAAAGAACAGAGAAAATAGTTGGAGAAGAACAGGGAGGCTTTAGGAAGGGAAGAGGTTGTGTAGATCAGATATTCATTCTTAGATCTTTAGTGGAAAAGTTTCTAGAGAAGGGAAAGAAGTTGTATGCGGTTTTCATGGATTTGGAGAAAGCATATAACAGGGTGGATAGACAAGGATTGTGGAAAGTGTTAAGAATATATGGAGTAGAGGGGAAGTTGTTGAATGCTGTGAAGAGTATGTACGATGGTGCGAAGGCTGCAGTGCGTGTGGATGGTGAACTAAGTGAATTTTTCTCTTTGAAAGTTGGGTTGAAACAGGGATGTGTCATGTCTCCATGGTTGTTCAATCTGTATATGGATGTGGTAATAAAAGAGGTACAAGGTAGGGTAGTGGATGTTGGAGTGGCCGTGGTGAGAGAGGATAGTGTTTGGAAACTCCCTGTTCTGTTGTTTGCAGATGATACTGTGTTGTTGAGTGAAGACGAAGGGGAGCTGCAAGGCTTGGTGGATGGGTTTGGGAGAGTTTGTAAGAAACGGAGTCTAAAGGTGAATGTAGGGAAGAGTAAAGTGATGGTCTTTGAGAGAGGTGAAGTAAGTGAATGTACAGCGAGGTTGGATGGTGAGGAATTGGAAAATGTGAGTACGTTTAAGTACTTGGGTAGTATGATGAGTAAGGATGGAGGTTTGGAGGGTGAAGTGCTTGAAAGGGTACAGCAGGGAAGAAATGTTGCTGGTTCTTTGAAAGCAGTGATAAGAAACAGGGAAGTGAGCATGGAAGTGAAAAAGTTACTACATGACAGTATTGTGATACCAACTCTAACGTACGAAAGTGAAGCTTGGACGTTTTTGGAAGGACACAAGTCAAGAGTGAGAGTAGTGGAAATGAGTTATTTAAGAGGAGCCTGTGGAGTCACTTGGAGAGAGACTGACGAATGAGGATATAAAGGAGCGTTGTGGTGTTGATATGGATGTGATAGGAAGCTTTATGAGGAACACACTGAGGTGGTTTGGCCATGTGGAGAGGATGGAGGGTGAAAGACTGACGAAGAGAGTGTATGTGAGTGAGATGGAGGGGGGAAGAGGGAGGGGGAGGCCGAGGATGAGATGGAGGGATGGGGTGGAGAGGTATATGAGAGAGGGGGCTGTGAGTTGGGAGCAGGGCAGTGAAATGTCGGGGGACAGGGCGACTTGGAGGCGATTTGTTAGTGGCCACCCCAAACGGGATTGAGGCGTCTGGCAATAGATAGATAGATATGCTATTTTTTTTTTTCCATTCTGGAAGATTGGTGTCACGATTCAGAAATCTTCAAATAGCCAAAGATGCTGCTGAGAGAAGCAAGAGTTACAAAGTGGACGTAGTGCGTGTGCCTCCTGCTGCAGGAGATCAGCCTATTGGCACGGATGAGGAGGGTGATGATGACATTCTCGACAAGGACTGGATGCCAGATTAAGTGAGTGGTGAATTACAAGTTCACGAAGATGTAGATGAGGAAGATACTGCAGACGAGAGTGATAAAGGAGAAGCCCACCAACATAGGAAGAATGAAATGCTCTCTACAGTTCCATTCTGCTCCATCAAAGGTGGGTGAGGAGCAGTGTGGCAAAGAACCATATGAAATAATGAAATAGAATATTTTTTTTTTTTTTGCCTATCGACCATTGGGCCCGGAGCCCCTGGACATTAAGGCAAAAATATTTATATGTACAGTATATACATTGATACACACACACACACACACACACACACACATATATATATATATATATATATATATATATATATATATATATATATATATATATATACACACACATCCATGCATATGAACATACACACTTTCATGCACACGTACATATATATATATATATATATATATATATATATATATATATATATATATATATATATATATATATATATATATTAATTTTTATTTTATTTTTTTGCATTTTTATTTTTATTTTTTATTTTTTTATATCTTTAACCTTATATTACTAATAAACAAAAATGCCTAATCTAAAGACCTTAAAACTAATCATCTAACAGACAAATCGCTAACCTATACTAAATCCTAAGAGACAAATAACTAGACCTACACTAATGGTAAAAATAACAGAATATTATTTGGACCAGAAAATATAAAACACCTGATTGAACACACTAATTTGTATGCAGTTAGAGACAAAACCAATTCAAAAATTCCATGTTACTGAGGAAAAGATGCATAAATTCTTGGGACTGTTGCTTACAAGTGGATACCACAATCTGCCATCTGAAAATGATTAATGGTCCACAAGTGAAGACAAAGAAGCTCCAGCATTTGGCAAAACAATGAGCAGGGACAGATTCCAAAACATCAAGGGATATCTGCACCTTGCTGATAACATTGATTTGGCTGCCTGAGAGATGACCAAAGTGTTTCCTTTGATTGAAATGTTCAAAAAGAATTGTCAGCAGTTGCGTGTATTCCACAAGATACTGAGTATTGATGAAGCTATGAATCCCTATCACGGTCATCACAGTGCAAAACAATTAATAAAGAACAAACCAGTAAGATTTAGATTCAAAATGTGGATGCCGTGTAGTGCAAATGACTATCCATACAGCGACTAACCGCTGGGATCCCGTTTTGTCAATGAAATGTTGTAGTCAGTTGAGAGGGCTAACCAACATGCTGTGTTCTTTGATAATGTTTTTCCAAGCATTAGAGACTGTGGAACCATTCGTGAAAACAGAACAGGACACTGTCCTTTCCCAACGAAGAATGAAGCTAAAAAGTGAGAGCAAGGATATTTTGACGATAAGTCATATGATATTGAAGTGTATGTAAAGTGGACAGACAACTCTGCTGTGACTTTTACTAGTACCTGTTATGGTGTGAATCCACTTCTGACAGCAGAAAGGCGTGTGAAGCTAGTCTCTCAGCTGTATTTCATCCAGACACACAGTAAAGGAATGGGAGGTGTTGATGTCTGTGACTGAATGTTGGCATCCTACAGACCATGACCGCGTTCAAAGAAGTTGTGGTGGAATATTTTTCCAAACATATTGAACATGGCAGTAGTAGCTGCCTTTAGGTTCCACAAACATATTGATTCATCTGTAGCTACAACACACCTACAGATCAGGAGAGAAATTGCACGAGGCATGATAAGGGTTGAAGACATGAGGAAGAGGCTTGGAGAGCCATCGGCACCCCTAGACAAAGCAGTGAGATATGACAGAGTCAGTCACTTTCTGGTGACATGTTCATTATTCTCAAAGCACATGCACTATATGCATGAATAACACACGGCTGAAGTGCACGAATTGTGAGAAGAGACTTCTTGTAAGGTGCAGGGAGTTTTGCCACCAAAAATAAAATGCGTAATAAAATATGTGGCAACTAGGAATGTGGTGAGTTGTAATTTTCGTATTTCAAGAGTGTTCAGTGTTCAGTATACAGAATATAGTGAAATAAATTTGACTAATGTTATCATGACAGTATAGTTAATTTCCAACCCTGTATAAAAATATATATTGAAACAGGATGAAGAGTGTTTCTGCAGTCCATTTGGGGTAAAGCTTGGAGCAAAAAATTGCCAATGTTCCCAATTTGGGGGAAAAATATATATAATTCAATTCGTTTCCCCTAAACTCTGCCTGAAATCTATAAAGACTATTAATATGAGCTAATACTCCAAAATAGAAGGAATCTGGATCATTTTATCACAGGTCAGCCATTAAAGGGTTAACCAGGAATCTGCACTGAATCAAATGCCCCCAAATTCTTCAGCTTGCTGTGCATAAAAGTTAAAACCTCACTTTCTGGATTTGGGCTATTTCACCCTTTCTTTATCTAATTCTCACATATTTAAAGAACAACCGAAATATTGGATGGTCCATAAATGGTGCACAGCTAGAATCTAACGAGGCTGAATCCCATGTGTGGCAGGAAAGCTAATGTGGGTGTGGGAGTTGCTGTGGGAGTTGCAAATGGATAATTGATGCAGGGTAGATACGGATAACACTGACTGAGCCGTCCCTACAAAACACGAGGAATCAACCGGTGGAGAGGAAACAGAGCAGTAGGCTATATACTGTAGAGAGAACCCTGTATCGCTAGTACAATCGATGTAATTTGGGACCGCTCATTACAGATTAAGAAAAGGCGACACACTTCATGAACAACAGCCATATATTAATAACAGCCAATGTATATATCAAGAACAATAGATAAGCTTCAAGAATTATGATGTGAATTAATGTTCTTCAGATGTGTGTGTATAACTCTTTTGAGGACAGCAGGACAGTGAGACAGTACATCTCAGGAACAACTGAAACGCTTAAAACAGAAACGATATACTAAGAACAACCAGGCAGATATGAACTGTGACCAGTTCAAACGATGAATAATATATGAACATGTACACTCGCGTTCAGGAGAAATGACACACATCAACTAGTTTAGTGTACTATGGTATCCATTGCAGATCAGATCTGAACTAATTCTCTCACATATTGGCGCACTGATGACCAGTGTACCAGGCAGGAAGTGAAACGGTTACACATCTCACCAACAGCAGACTCTACAGTAGATATTATGAGCAGATGTGTACCCCTACCTTTGAATGATGCTGTACCTTAGTGAGAAAGAATTATTAGGAGTTTAGGAGGGCTTTCAGTAGTGACCGACTTCACACTGAATAGCACAGTCTCACAGGGGGTCAAATGAAAGATAATAGATAAAAATAAAGTCCAGCTCAATAAAAAGAAATCGTTACCCCTTATAGGAGAGAGAATGATTAGATGATACACTTCAAGAACAAAATTTATTTGAAAAAATTGATAAATTTCAGGGAAATTGATGTGGATTTCACCTACAGCATGCTTTTCAAACTTATGCATGTGTAATTCTCACACTATAACAGAGGAAACATATGTGAAACACTGCATAACTCTGACGGGGAGAGAGTTATCAAAAGCCGAAAAAAAAAGGTTTTAATGCTAAGCGAATTCGAACTGGGGAGAATAATTTAGAGTAAGCAAATTCAAGAAATTGAAAATTAAAGTTCAATCGATAACAGTGACAAATATTGCGTAATTCTAATGGGGAGTGACTGATCAAATCCAAGGACTGGTTTAAATGCAAGACGAATTCAGGCTGGACAAAATACACTTAGTTAAGGTGACCAGAGTCCCTCTTTTAGGCGGGACGGGCCCGCTTTTTTGACGCTTGTTCCGCCTTTTTTATTGTGACTAAAATGTCCCGCTTTGTCAGCAAAGTATCTTAAATGTCCCGCACGCGCGCGCGCTACAATGTCCCGTTTTTAGCTCCTGTAAATTTGGTCACCTTACACTTTGTACATGCGAAATCCTAAAAGCCGGGTCCCAAAGTCTGATAGATCGAGACGATGAGAAACTTCAGGTAATTAGTGAGGAGAGAGAGATAATCATGAACCAATAAACCTCAAGAAAACCCGAGATAAATTAGAAACAGCTGATATACTTCAGGAAAACCGTCATGGGCGGCAGCTAATGTACTATAACGCGTACATGAAGGAGTCTCAAAATCTAACAGATAAAATACGCGAAAGTTTACAACTCTTATAGGAAGAGAACGATAAAAAACCAAGGTGTATTCCAGCGCTGGCCGAACTCAGACTGAATAGAATACACTTACTAACGCTACGTGTCAGATTCTGGACACCGAGTCTCAGAGTCCAACCGAACACAACAGAAACTTGAGGTAAGTAATGTGGAGAGAATAATCAAGAGCCGATATAACTATGACATGAGCGGCCGTTGGCCGATATTGCCGCAACAACAAATGAAGAAAATTACAGTAGTAATAGTTTCCAATTCTCTAAGTCTAACCGAGGAAAAATACGTAACTCATATGGGGAGAATAGGCTGGAGTCGATGGGTTGATCCAGCGCTGGTTGAATGCAGACTGGATAGGAAAGAGTGCAGGTGCAAGAGATTTTCCATACACCTGTGTGACAGCTGCTTTTCTGTATGCATTTGTAGCTTGGAAACATTGTACATATACCCATTTCCCTCCTGTCTATCTGACTGTCTGTCTGTTCGTCTGTCTGTCAGAGTCACATTCGCACTGCAGCACGCACACAGGTAGGCACGCACATACACACACGCATGAACACTCATGCACACACACGCACACGCAGAAGCACTCACACATACACACACACGCACACACACGAATACACACACACACACACACACACACACACACACACACACACACACACACACACACACACACACACACACAAACATATTCCTAACACCTATGTGATGTGGTGTGGTGTGATGTGATGTTAAATATTATGGGGTATTACATGATAGTGTTACACGAGGGCCCGCATCATGTCAACAGGGTACTGCAGCCTGCGTTTGTGGTAGTGAGTGATGACATGGCGTGGTGCAAGGAAGTACTGCAGGATCCTGATGTGGTACTGGCAGGTTAGTACATGCAGTCGTAAGCAATAGTAAATCACACCCTCGTCTCATCCAGGAAACCATTTACAATGCTGGGTGGTAACCATATAGCAAAATATCGGGATGATGCGAAGTCTACTATGGTGCCCCCGTTAATTAGGTGGAGAGGCAAGTGCGGCGTCCATCCAAGATTCAAACCTCCACACTCTTCACCGTGCCTCGCTGTTTCAGGCGTCGTCTGCTGAAAGCAAACACTGGCTAACTGCACTAGATCACCCTGCAGGGGGAATTGCTTGCCAGCAATTAACGCGTCTGCTCGGCCAGAAGACTGCGGTTACCCTGCTGTTGGTACTACCACTACTCTCACTCCTGGCTGGAGGAAGTCGTAGCCAGGGTTTTGCCGTGAAATAAAACCTTTTGTCCAGTGTTAAGGTGACAGTTCCAAGTCTGTTACACTACACGAGGAACAGTTCGTGATGACACTGCTACTGGTGCTCTATAGTAAAGCTTTGGACTAATACAGTTTTTTAGTCTAACGTGACCTATAATTGCCATCTTTCCATGTCGACTGCAGTGTTGTTACAATGGATAAATAATAGAATGCGGTGACATTAATGAGAAAGTTCTATGGAAAGGATGTAGAACAGTAGTACTGTCTATTTACTGCCTGTGAGCTACGTGGAATAAGTTGCAAAAAGACGAACATCTATGTCAAAAGTGAAAGAACCATAAGAACAAGTTTGCAATTGGTGCGATATCCCGGATGGAGCTCCTTTTATTCAGGCACAGGGCTAGGTAGAGGCTGAGCATAAACTATGGCTCACAACTGTACACTTGAAAAAAAAAAAAAGAAAAAAAGAATTGGTGCAAATTTTATGCAGAACGATTTGACACCTCAGATGATGGTTATTGCAAACTGTGTCCTGAATCTATCACAGGTTGGTAGACCTGCTGGCATAAGGATACCATATATCATTTACATGACATTTCTTTGCAGTACTTGTATTTATATAACTGAGTAAGTGATAAAAACTGACGAAGAGTATATTTAATCTATTAATCTTGTTTAGAGCAAATGGCAACTTTAAACTTTGGTAAGGCGGTGGCTGAATCGGTAGAGAGGCGGCCTGCAGTCCCAGTGGACCCAGGTTCGAAACCCGACTGGAGCAGGGAACAGTTTAAGGATTTGAATGTCATAAAAGCAGACTTTCCTGATCTACCAGAAGACCCGCCGACATGTCGTAAAAGTACCCCCGCTAATGCCAGTACACCAATCCTGTATGAGACAGCCCTAGCATGTATTCAGTATGGAAGGTGGGTGTTAGCGCCGAAGTGGTGACATGTGGAGGTGTAGGAGGACTACTGGGCCTTGGGATAGGCAACTGCCCCCGAGAAATAGGCCCTGAAGCCTTTGCCCAGAGTTGGACACATAAAAAAATATATATATATATTAATATTCTACTCTGCTGCAATGAGACTGACACTATTCCCCATGAGAGTGTGGAGTGATTATTCTACGAATTAACAGTCATACAGGAACTACGAGTACTCAGGCTCCCAGACAGACGCTGGTAACGGTTTCCTAGAGGCTTAGACCCAAAGACAACTCGTCGAGTAAACGTAGCTGAATATCTTAGGCACAGCAACGAGCCACAATTGGTGAAATCCTAAGTGGTCTCATGTGGTCATTCTTCAAAATTCTTCTTAGACTTTGCAGACTGTGGTAAGCAGGGCCGCCCACCAGCCACTCAATCGATCTTAACACCGAAACAGCAGCCGTGATGCTCAACACCAGGCGATCATATCTGCCACTGGGAAAGCTTCCGAACTATTATTGCTGCATCTGCAGTCGACGAGCATAGACGTAATCCATGCATCTATCATCCAGTTCTTTTCTGCACCATTAGGAGTTTTGGGGCCCTAGGCTAGGCTACTCACTCCCGAAAACAACAGCAAGGATGACCAGCGACATTCATCCCTGAGTGGCATTATATGAGCAATAATCCCAACCCTCTCTTGGATGTAAACCCTTGCGGGTCCCTTCTAGGTGGAGCACCTTAACCCACCAGTCACTTGGTTATTTGGTTACCATCCAGCGCAGTAAATGGTTTCCTGTGTTACAGAACAGCACTTGGCATACCATTCAATGTAGAATCAACTAAAGGCTGCACTACATCGAGTGATTGGATGGTGGGCGATCCCATCTATCACCTGTAACTGTAGTCCTTGTTGTTTTCTTACCCCGGGACAGGTGGTAAGAACTCTATAGTGGATCACGCTGTGTTCAGCCTGGGCCAGCACACCATCGCCACTACGACACCTTCAGCTTCTGTGCCAGCCTCTCCAAGGGACACATGACTCACCCTGCAAACAACAACACCAAGTACAGGTCTTTCAGAAGTGCTCGTTCTCTAGCCCTCACCTTCATCGCTAGGACTGAAAAAAATTAAAAACACTTCAGATATGGTTCAGTCCCACATTTCAGTTCTACCTTATCACGAGGGACTGACACAACAACTACAGTAAATGCTTGAAATACGCCTTGATTTCCACTTCATCACAGGAATCCGAGGCGTCGTACACCATTAACTAAATATTGTCTAACTATAAACACCCACCTCATTGGAAAACGTTAATACAACAGCAACTGTAAACACGTCAAAGGTATCTTGATTTTAGTCTCAAGGAAAGGACCTGACACAACCCCAACAACACTTGAGTAAATGTGTCCGTTTCCTTGTGTTCTACTCATTACCCTATGAAAAGTTAACACAACTATACCTATAAAGACTACAAATATGGCTCTGTCATTACACGGGAATAAGATAGCAGTCATACCCCAACATCTGCTAACGTTTCAAATGCTTCTCGGTCTCTGACAGACTTCCATTTATAAAGAAAAATATATCCAGCTCACTGAACGAAATAACAACAACAGGTATAATAACCTTAATTTCCAGATCATTATAAGGACCCTTTTGGACTTCAAGGCCATGAGACAACACGATGTACAAACGCTTAATCCTTGTTACCGATTAACATTCTGATTGACCTTTATTCTTGTTTGTTTATAGCCTGTAAATAAGTACAAGACATTTCAAATACTGTAGAAGGGTTTTAAAAATTTGTCTCTGACTTTTGAAGTTCTGCTCAGTTCTCTACTTAACCATATCAGTTAGAACGTGTCAATTTTATTCTTGCTGATTCGGATGAATTAAGTCTGTTTATGGGAGACTTCTCAAGAGTTGAAGGGATTTTTGGAGATTTTATCAAAGTTCTCCTGTTCAGAAAGTAAGTCTTAAGCTAAATGTAATCATCTGCGAGTACAATAGCAACAAAAGTCTGCTTGAAGGGTTTAATGCAGGTAGACTTCTACGACTAACCTTTCATGGTCAGGTCAACTCTAGTATACGATTTTATATAGTATAGGAGCCTGAGAGCACTGACAATTGTATTATTAAAATTCTCGAGGTCTGAACTGCTCGAGAATTACATTCCGCCAAACGCCGGATTATTTTATTTGGCTAAGAGTGAGTCATAGGAGTCTGTGACACGTTAGTGGACAAAACATCGCAGAATCATAAAACAACCGATTATTTTGTTTAGCTAAGTGTTAGTCATGGCAGCCTGAGAGAAATACAGCTGACAAAATATAACAGAATGACAAGTGCTGTACGGCCCTTTCGGGCCATTGCACACCTACTCCTGTGGATGGTTCTTGGATTTCGCCCTAGAATTTCAGTCGTTTGCATCATTGGGCTGACGTTTTTTTTTTTTTTTTACACTGGTTGATTTTCATCCAATTTGCAATTATAGCAATGAGTGAAGGAATGGGAAATCTGTTTACACAGCCCAGTTCACAACATAGCCCCAGTGCTAACGCTGCCAAATTGTTATAATTAAATTTCATTGCTCGTAACTGGGTGTTGGTGATTGCCAATCAAGCCAATGGGGACAATTATTAGGTCCAAAACACCCAACTGGAATATATCAATCGGCATGAAATTGAAATGGGCCGGTCTGTAGCCAAACTGCAACCATTCTGCCAACTTTCATTGCAATCTCTTTTTTTTTTTTTCCAGTTTCGGCTAAACTAGACAGACAGACACACAGACACATGTCTAGAATCATAGTAAAGTAGACGAGTGATTTGCTGTCCTATCGTGCTGCTCAGCTCTTGCCCAAATGAGAGCCGTTTCTGGATTGCACTTCACGTGCCTCGCAACCATCGATTTATGGGTCGACGCAGGAAAATCCATGGCAAATCCCCGACGTCTTCTGTGTAAAGTAAAACCAGTGGGGAGAAGTAGGGGCTAAAACGCCTTGTTTTTTAGAAAATTTCAGTCAACATGAAATTTAAAAAGGCCCGTCTATGGCCAAACTGCAACCATCCTGCCAAGGTTCATGGATATATTTTTTTCCAGTTTCAGTTGTGCTACACACTCAGACACATGTCCAGAATTACAATAGAAAGGATAAACACCAAACTATCTTGTGTAGCTAAGAGTGGAACATAGGAGCCTGAGAGAAAAAGCAGAATCATAAGCCAATGGTGCAGGAAAAGGAAAAAGAATGCATTGCTCAGGAAAAAAAAAAAAGAAAAAAAAAAAGAAAAATACATGTACAACATTTGTCAGTGACAAAGCACCTGTGCCAGTGCCAGTGACGGGAGCACAGAGACTAGTTTTACTGTATCGACCAGTCTGGTGGCGCATCGTCACCGAGTAGGAACAGCTGCGTCCAACGTTTTTTTTTTTTTTTTTTTTTTTTTTTTTTTTTTTAAAGATAGGGGCAAGTGACTCACCGGCCATCCATCCCTCCTCACACTTGCCGAGCATATCAAAAGCAATGCCGAGTCCCAAATACAGTAAATCTGACCAATTGGCTCCCTATGATTCACAAGCAGAAGAACAAATACTTCTATTCAACGCATTTCTTGCAACGATTGGAGCTACACCAGATGCACTACAGTTACAAATACTAGACAACATTGGTATATGAAGAAGCAACACATCCACAAACAGTTGTGTCATGCCAGACATAACTTCCCTCACTCTCCCCGACAAGCCCGTTACCACTACTCTGCCCTGGCACACAAGCACAACTGCTATAGCTTATTCGATCTCATCTGAGAAGACGAACCTAAAGCTTTTGAAAGCTGGCACCTTATTGGTTGCCCGAGCGAAATCATTAAGAACGACACATTATGAAATATGTTTATTTCAAGGGTTACAATAACAGGTCGATGATAAGATTACCCAAGTCAGATATTTATATATTTATCTCCACAGATTATTTTCGAAACGGGGCCTTACAAAGTTTATCAAATGGCCTGAATGCGTGTGAAATTTTGAAATCTGGGAATAAATCAAAACAGGTTCAGGTACAGTTTTACGATTATCTTGATTCTTCCCCCAAGTACAGAGAAATTAAAGTAAATCATGTCCATCTTATTTCTGAGGCATCCCGGTTAAAATTCAGCCTTTGCTACGTTTCATGACGTAGGTTTTATAACGGTATGACTAATTTTAACCACTGAAAAACGCCCAACAAAAACTTCTAAAAATAATTTCTGGGAAAATTTTTTGAAAACAATATTATTGCAAACTGCAGGTATGTACGATAATTGTTTTGTGAATCATAAAATACAAAACTAATATGACTGATCTAGAATCTAGAGCAAAAATCTCTGCTCTAGCTTAATTCTATCCCTGTCTCTATCTATACACCTAGCTTGTTTCCCCTCCAATGGTGGTAGCCATGGCAGGACAACACACTCACCAAAAAACTCATCCTCACATACACACATATTTACTCGTATTTTAACTTCTAAGGGGAGACAGGACCGCACCTCACCGTACAACACCACACGAGGGTCAACTGCACAGAGGAATCCAGCGACATCTGCAGCAGGGCCAAACGTCAGAGCTGGTTTACCCCTGCCACATCATAATGGACCCATCCCCTTACCTGCACCTCACCGGATCAGCTGATCAGACCATATGCGAGAGAACTTCCCATCGGAGCCGCATCACCATTTATGCATCCACAATTTCTCTCCATTCATCTCTATCACATGCAGCCACTCTTTCTTGCTGTACAGACATCCCTCTCACACTGATGCTCTCTTCCCACTATCCATCCTTCCTATCCATGGACTTCCTCTTAGCATTACACCTCTCACATCAGATCCAGTTGTCTTGTTCACCAATTGCTCTACATCCATTCTCTTCATATGATCAAACCACTGCAACACTCTCTGCTCAACTCGATCAGCCATTTCCTGCATAACTCCAGTTCTCCTTTGCAAGTCATCATTTCTCACTTGATCCATACATGTCACTCTACACATACACCTCAGACACTTCATCTCCATTACAATCAATCTCTTTTTCTGCTACTCAAACAATGCATGTTTCAGTCCCATTTAATGTAGTCGGTACCACTACTCCCTCTTACAGCCTTCTCTTTACATCCATTCTAAGTTTAATTAGATTTTTATAAGACTTATTAGCCTTTGAAAAGCGTCATGGTCGGGGCTGGGCCGGAGCGGGTGGCTCACTGTAACTTTTCGCCCATACCCCATCAACAATAAACTTCACTTGGTTCCTGGTAACAACACAGACCCACGCTGGACGCATTCTGTCTCGAACAAGCTGGCTGATGATATTACAGCTATACGTTGATGACCTTATTTCTGGAAAAGAACTGAAAGACGTACTTATCCACCATAGACAGACATAGCACTCCTACGGGAAACAGCTCACACGCACACATATGACTCAAGACATTAAGAACTATTCAGACATCCCCACAGACAGAACACATGGCCATGAACAAGGCCTCACCACGTACATTAAGACATTTGTCCTCTAAAAAGACACAACACAGGCAACACAATCACTTTTCAGATTGACACCACACTAGAAATGCAGTCACTCAGTTTAAATTCTAGTCACAAGCAAGAAACCAACATTTTTTACAAGTACTTTCTCCCCCGGCACCTGCCATGCAGCGCCATTGCAATGCAAACCTCGGCCCTTTCTCCTAACACAGACACCTATCTATATCACTGCAGGGTACATCAACACCAAAAACAATGACTGATGCCATGACAAACAAAACAAATGATGATGATGCAACATTGCAACATAGAATGCACTGTAAACTAGGGCGATCACACATCATTTTCATAAACTAAAAGAAAGCAGACTAGACAAATTCACCGGAGAAATGGAGCAACACACTGCCACTCTAAGCAACATACCTATGATGAACACTGACCGTCGCCTTAAGAAATTTAACAATGTCATAATTAACGCAGACAAGCACCACAGTCCACGAGGTAACAGAAGACATTACAACGCGAAATTATGGATCTTGAACATTATAAAGAAAATAAAGAAATCTACAAACACAGGGCCACATAACCTTAGGAAGCTACACCTGAAACATTTAGGACTACATGGCATCCAGGCCCTCACAGACATTAGCAACTACTTGTAGACACACTGTAGCATCCCAGACATAAAAACTCCACCACACCCTGCTTCAGCACAGCATCCAAGAAACCTGAGCACCCGATTCTTAACAGTCATGCCTCACATCCCCCTTACTCCCTCACAGTGTGCACTACACTCCTCTAACACTTTACTATTCAACCTCACAAGACATGCATCTGTCGGCATCAAATCTCACAAGCCTTGCACAATGTACGCTTCTTACAACACCAGTAAAGCCTTTGATGCAATCCCCCGATGGGTGCTAACTACCATCATTACAACATTCACACTTTTTTTTTTTTTTTTTTTTTTTTTATGTGTCCGACTCTGGGCAAAGGCTTCAGGGCCTAAATCTTGGGGGCAGTAGCCTATCCCAAGGCCCAGTAGTCCTCCTACACCTCCACATGTCACCACTTCGGCGCTAACACCCACCGTCCATATTGAATACATGCTAGGGCTGTTTCATACAGGACTGGTGTACTGGTATTAGCGGGGGTATTTTTACGACATGTCGGCGGGTCATCTGGTAGATCAGGAAAGTCTGCTTTTAATGAAATTCAAATCCTTAAACTGTCCCCTGCCCCAGCCAGGATTCGAACCTGGGTCCATCAGGACTGCAAGCCGCCTCTCTACCGATTCAGCCACCGCCTACTGATGGCTAACACAAAACATTGGCTTGCCAACTATCTGTCAAGCATACAACCACACATTGCATTCCAGGTCAAGTCATCACGAATACGAAATTTCCCCTTTGGAGTTCTCCAGGGCTCTATTCGCTCCTTAACACTTTTCGTGCAATACATCCATGATATTCCCACACAACAACTGCACACACATGTAAATGATATTACGAAAACAACTACACACTACACCACAGACACAGCCAGCTCACTACAACAAGATTACTTCAATATACTGTATTTCAGACATGGGAAGAGGGCAACAGGCAGACGATTGAACCAGCGAGATTCAGCAACAGATTCATCACTATAGACATAAAACAACTAAAAGACAAGTGGGCACCCCTTAAGGGATTATGGCATCTGGTTATAGATAGATAGACAAGCTGGTAGGCAATGATGATGAGCTTTAGTTGGACCAAGCTTTGTCAGTGACAGGAAGTGATTTTCAAGAGTAAAAGTCATTTCTGCATGGAGTTACTCCAGTGTAACATTCCACCCAAGAATCATGGCCCTGGATTGATAAATTTCTGAGCCTTAGCATTTCTCGCATGCAAGGTTGTAATTTTGGTATTTTTTAATTTCTGCACTTGATGACCTTTGACCCCTGACCTGGTGGGTGTAGGCCATACATGTATGGAGCATACTTGCAGTACTCATTAACGTCTATAAGCATGCAAAGTTTCATTGAATTCCATCCACCCACTGCAGAGCTAGGAAATTTGAAATTCATGGAATGGCTCATCAGTGGTACAACATCAAGGTGGCACTGCTGGCGACTGGATGTGAATTTCGACACTAAAATATGTCATTTTTATATGGAGGTACTCCAGTTCAACTTTCTACCCAAGAATCATTGTCCTGGCTTAATCTTCTGAGCCTTAGTAATTCGCACAAGCATAATCGTGATTTTAGCTATTTTCACGATTTTTGCATATGACCGCTGACTCCAAATCTGGCCAGTGTAGCATATAGATGTACAAGAGAAAGTTGTAGTACCAGTCAATGTCTATAAGCATGAAAACTTTCTTTCAATTCCATCTAGCTGCTGGGGACGAGAAGGGCATTTTTGAAAACCGGTACTAGTTGCTGGGGATGCTGAAGCAAGTCTTCGCAGGGTTGCCACTCGGAAACTAGAGGAGTGAGGGGAAAAAATGGATGGCATATTCCTGACAGGAAATGACTGCTAAATTACGCCTAAAGAAGTCAGAGCTTTCTATACCTGTCAGTAATGCGTCTGTAGCTAAAAACGTGAACAAGTACGAAAATAATGGGATTCCGGCCGTTCCTAGGCAACAAGTAGTTGCCTAGCAAGCAAAACCTTGTGAACACAACTAGGTAATAGGCTGAGCATTGTTTTTAGGTTTAGTTGGACTTGGTTAATTCTGAAGGATAGAAGTGCCTGCCAAAATCAAACATGAATTCAAGAAAGAAAACGTGACGAACAATAACGGCAGCATATAGCTGGCCAATACAAGAAACAAAGAACACACGACTAAAAATAATGGCAGCACAGAACTGGTTAATAGCTAGGTTATGTGTAACTGACACAATTTGTTGCACAATGGGGCAGTACTACCATTCTGTGGCCAGGTTGTGGTAGGAAGAATTCTGCCACTGTATTCCCTGCATGTCGTAAAAGGTTACTAAAAGCGGCGGGGTGAGGGGACTAGGGACCCTCTCCTCTGTTTTTTAGTTCCCACAATGAGACAGGGAATAGAAACGGATGGGGGATGGAGTTATACTCGTACCCTGAAGTTTTGGTCTATGAATCTGCGTGGATGTAGTACAGAGAGGAGATTAAGAGAATGTTTGTGAGAAGAAAGCTGGATGTGTTAACTTTGAGTGAAACAATGATTAAAGGGAAAGGTGAGTCTAAATTTGGAAGTGTGAATGGGATGGATGTCAGGTGTTCATAGAGAAAGGGCAAGAGAAGGGGTGGCCTTGTTAGTGAGCCCGGAAGTGCAGCAGTGTGTGATTGAATGGAAGGAGGCGTCAATGAGACTGATGTGGGTGAAAGCGAAATTTGAACATGAGTTGTGGGCATTTGTGAGTGCATATGGGCCTGGTAACGAAAGGGATGCAAAAGAGTTGGAGTATTTCTGGAATGATGTTGATGAGTGTCTGCAGTTTTGGAGCTAATGTGAATGTGCTAATGATGGGAAATCTGAATGCTAGAGCGGGAAATGTAGCAGTTGAAGGTATAGTTGGTATTCAACTTGTACCTTTCCTTCTTGCTGGAAGTTTGCTCTCATTCAGCCAGTCCCAAAGAAGGATGACCATTCCCATCCCTCTAACTATCGTCCAGTTGCTTTAACATCTTGTATCTCAAAAGTTTTCGAGTCTGTTTTTAATAGAAAATTTTTAAAGCATCTTTCCTATCACAACCTTCTTTCTGATCGTCAGAATGGGTTCCGTCAGGGACGCTCCACAGGCGATCTTCTCACCTACCTTTCAAACTCCTGGTCATCCTCCTTTCGGGACTTTGGCGAAAGCTTTGCCATTGCACTTGATATCTCAAAGGCTTTCAATCGAGTCTGGCATAAATCTTTAATTTCCAAACTGCCCTCATACGGTTTCTATCCTTCTATCTGTGCCTTCATCTCTAGCTTCCTTTCTGGTTCTATAGCCGCTGTTGTAGACAGCCATCGTTCTTCTCCTAGATCTACCAACAGTGGTGTTCCTCAAGGCTCTGTCCTATTACCAACTCTCTTCCTTTTATTCATCAATGACCTAAGCTGTACATCTAACACTATCCACTCATACGCTGATGACTCCACCCTTCACCTTTCTACTTGATTCCCGCAACGTCCATCTCAGCAATTACTTCAACAAACAAGGGATGAGGCTATGGCACACCTAATGTCTGACTTGGCTCATATCTTTAACTAGGGTAAAAATAATATGGTTTTTTTAATGCATCAAAAACTCAGTTTTTGCACCTATCAACCCGATAAAATCTTCCACAAGTATACCCATTAATGTTTAATAATATTCAGCTTAATCCTGCATCATCCTTGAACATGCTTGGGGTTTCATTTACTCGGGACTTATCTTGGAAAGATCATATTACATCTCTTGTAAAATCTGCCTCCAAGAGACTGGGTGTGCTAAACCGACTCCATTCCTTCTTTACCCCTGCACAATTGTTGACTCTATACAGGGGTTTCATCCGACCCTGCGTGGAGTACAACTCTCATGTGTGGGGAGGCTTCCCACATACAGCTCTTCTCAATAGGGTGGAGTCAAAGGCTTTTCGCCTCATTAACTCTCCTCCTCTTACTGACTCCCTTCAACCTCTGTCTCTTCGCCGCACTGTTGCATCTTTATTTCTTTTCTATCTCTACTTCAAAGGTCACTGCTCCTCTGAACTGTCTGCATGCATTCCTCCACCTTTACGATGGGCGCGTAGTACCCGGCTAGCAGCAAACTCTCCTCCCTTTTCTGTCCAACTCTCTAATGCAAGTGTTAACCGTTACTCCCAGTCCTTCATTTATGAAACAGGACAACTCTGGAACTGTCTCCCTCTGTCTGTATTTCCTGCTTCCTATGATCTCCAGTCTTTCAAACGCAGTGTGTCCAGGCATCTCGAAATGTTCGGATCTTGAATTTGGCTCTCTTGTATTTTGTTTTTCTCTTGGAAGGAACAGTTTTGCGGGCTCGTTGCCTTTGGTTCCTTCTACCTCACATAAAAAAAAAAAAAAAAATGCATGGTGTGCCTGGAAGAAATGAAGATGGGCAACGAATGATAGGGATGTGTGTTAAGCGGGCGTTGGTGATTGGAAATATCTTGTTTGAGAAGAAAGATATTTACAAGTATACATGGGTGAGACAGGAGGGTGGAAGGGTTGTTGATAGAGCTTTGATGGACTATGTGGTTGTGTCCAGGAATGTAATAGGAAGATTGTTGGATGTGAGAGTTTTGAGAGGGGAGGTGGAGGTATGTCTGACCACTATCTGATGGAGGGAAAGTTTAGAGTAAGTAAAAGATGGGTGAGAGATAGAAGAGTTCGGTGTGGCAGGAAGGTTTTGAAAGTGTGTGAGTTGGATAAAAGAGAGAAAATGATAGAGTATCATTAGAAATTGAAAGACGAGTGGAACGCAGTGAAAGACAGGAAAATGGCTGTGTGGAGGAGGAATGGCAGTTGTTTAAGAGTGCTGTGGTGGGGCATGCGGAAGAGGTGTGTGGTGTGAGACGAGTGGATGGTGGTGTAAGAAAAGAAAGTGAATGGTGGTGTGAGGAAGTAAGTATGGCTGTGGCTGAAAAGAGACATGCATATGAAGTGTGGCTGCAGAGGAAGGATGAGGTGTCATATGAAAGGTACAAGGAAGAGAGGAATAGGGTGAGAAAGACTGTGTCATGCTAAAGTGGCAGCAGATGAGAGGTGGGGTAGGTGGTTGACTGAGAATTTTCAACAGAACAAGAAAATGTTTTGGATGAAGGTGAAAAGGGTGTGAAAAGGAGAGTCTGAGTAGGAAGAGTGAGTAAAAGCAGAGGATGGAAGGATGTTAACTGAAATGGATGCGGTAAGGAAGAGATGGGCAGAATATTTTGAAAGACTGTTAAATGTAGAGGAGGAAAAGGTGGCTGAGATTGTGGGAGATGGAAGGGTGCAAGGAATAAATGTGTTGGGAGAGTTGAATGATTCTTTGATCTCGATGAAGGTAGTGCAGGAGGCAGTAAAGGGATGAAAACAGGGAAAGCTGCAGGTATGGATGGGTGTGCTGTGGAATGCCTGAAAGGTGGTGGAGTGTCTACCGTTGACTGGTTAGTAAGACTGTTGAATATGTGCTTTGTGAGAGGTATGGTGCCATCTGACTGGGCAAGTGCCTGTGTGGTTCCGTTATATAAAGGTAAGAGTGAAAAGTATGAGTGTACTCGCTGTAGGGGTATACGCCTGTTGTTGAGTGTTGTAGGTAAGGTGTATGGTAGAGTGTTAAGAGTGTTAGAGAGGGTACAGAAGGAGTGATTGGTGATAAGCAGCATGGCTTTAGGAGAGGGAGGGGATGCGTGAATCAGGTGTTTGCTGTGAGAAAAGGTGTGTGAAATGTATTTAGTGAAATGTAAGGATATGTTTTGGGGGTTCATGGATTTAGAGAAAGTGTATGATAGAACTGATAGGGAGTTTTGTAGACTGTTTTGAGAATGTATGGACTTGATGGTAGGTTGCTAAAAGGGGTGAAAAGTTTTTATGTAAATAGTACAGCGTGTTTAAGAGTGGGAAATACTGTGAGTGATTGGTTTCCCGTGAGAGTGGGGCTGTGGCAGGGATGTGTGATGTCGCCTTGGTTGTTTAAATATTTATATGGATGGTGTTGTAAGGGAGGTGAATGCGAGAGTGTTAGGTGGAGGTTTGAGTCTGGTAAAAGCTAATGGTAGAGTGGAATCTGAATTAGCTGTTGTTTGTGGATGATACTCCAATGGTAGCTGATTCCGAGAAGAAACTGAGACAGTTGGTAGAAGTTTGGATGGGTGCGTGAAAGGAGGAAATTGAGAGTAAAAGAGAATACGATAAGTGATGAAGTGAACGAGGTTGGTAGATGGTAGGAGGATGAATATAGTTTTGAATGGTGAGTTGCTTGAGGAGGTAGAGTGTTTTAAGTATTTAGGGTCAAATGTTGCTGTGGAGGGATGAATAGATGTAGAAGTGAGGATTAGAATGAATGAAGTAGGGAAGGTCATGGGAGGAATGAAAAAAGTGTTTAGATGTCGATCGCTTACAATGGATAAAAAGAGAAGGCTGTATAGGGTGCAGTGGTACCGACCGCATTATATAAGGCTGAAACATGGAATATGGGTGTAGCCGAGAGGAAGAGTTTGATTGTGATGGAGATGAGGTGTCTGAGGAGTATATGTGGAGTGATGTGTACGGATCGAGTGAGAAATAATGAGGTGCGAAGGAGAACTGGAGTTGTGAGGGAGATGACTGATTTCGTTCAGCAGAGTGTTGTGATGGTTTGGGCATATGGAGAGAATGGGTGATGAACGATTGGTGAAAAAGAGAACTGGATCTGATGTGAGAGGTGTAAGGCTGAGAGGAAGACCACGAATAGGATGATGGACAGTGTGACGAGAGCTTTGAATGCAAGAGGGATGTCTGTTGAGCAAGAAACAGTGGTTGCGTGTGATAGGAATGATTATAGAGAAATTGTGAAAGAATAAATGATGACGTGGCCCCGAGGTGATATTCTCCCGCATTTGGTGTGATCAACTGATCAGATCAGGTGCAGGTAAGGGGATGGGACCATTATGAAGGGTAAACCAGCTCTGCTGTCGGGCCCTGCTGCGGATATCGCCGATTGCACTGGGCAGTTATCCCTCCTGCGGTGTGGTGCGGTGAGGATCTGTCCCTTCTTCCCTCGGGGCTAAGATACGAATAAATGTGTGTTTGGATGAGTAAACTGAGACTGTGTCGTCCTGTCTCAGCTACCCCCCTTTCTTTGGGGGAAGCAGTCTAGGTATATACGTAGATTTATCTAGTGATGTAAGGTACAGTATCACATCCACAGGATTCTAATGAGGGCTTTGCGAGGAGTCACAAGTCTCACTGTGTGTATCTGATTACTGTCAAAAGCAAGCAGCAATGGGGAGTGAAGGATCTGAATGATATCTGCTATTAACATCATCACTATCATCAAAAGCTACTCTATTCAAACATCATCATAATACATATGCTGCGAAAGAGAGAGAGAGAGAGAGAGAGAGAGAGAGAGAGAGAGAGAGAGAGAGAGGTACCATTCGTGTCTGTCGAGAAGATGAAAAGTTTGATGGAAGCTTAACAACAATATTACAATTTACTACTACTACATCTACTACTGCTACGACTACACTACTAACAATAATAAAAATAATAATAATAATTCATCATCATCACCATCATCATTATCATCATCATAATGAATATGATGATAATAGTGATAATAACGTAAATGTGCCGTTTCTTCCTGTGCATTCAGAGAATATATGGAAGTGTATTCCCAATCCTCCGATGTGTGTACAGATTTCGCTGAAATGAATGTCTTCATTTTCTCCTATTTAGGACTTTTTTCTTTTTTTTTCTGGGAGGGGACCAGACCCCTTCAAGAATCACTGGGGGGGGGGGGTACTCTTTCCAAATATCACACTACAGAAGATAGTCCATTGCACACCATGTACTAAGATATCAAAGCTTTATCTGCCCTCTTTACTAATTTTTAATTTGCTGAAGAGGGCTGATTCCCCAAAAGTTATGGTTGGAAAACTACACATAGTGGAAGACCTTCCCAGTAGCCTAACGAACTCAACTCGGAAATGTCACTGAAATCAATCCCCTGCTTAAGATTATTTTTATTTTTAGGAGGGACACTCACCCCTCTTTGAATGACTGGGATGGCTTTACAAATGAGAGTCCATTCCACGACATGTACTACAATATCAAAGCCATATCTGCCCTCCTTTCACTATTACTGAGAATTTTTTATATGCAAAAGGAGTTGACCCCCTAAAAATCATTGTCACAAACTGTATAACAGTAGAATAATTTCCCAGTAACCAAACGATTTAACAGGAAATGTTATTCGTCATGCCTTTATTGCTGATCATTATTATTCTGGGGAGCGGAGACTGTCCCCCATAAAAATCATCAGGGAGTTCACGGTCTCCAAATTTCGGAATGCAGATGAGAGTCCATTGTACAACACGTACTAAGATATCAAAGCCATATCTGCCCTCCTTTCACAATTCCTGAGAATTCCCATCAGGTGAGGGGGAGCTAAATATCCGATAAGAGATGGTGGGAAGCTTGTGTGAAATGGAAGACCTTTGGATTAACCAAACGATCTCATCTAGTATGCCGCATTTCAATATTTCCCTTTTTTCTAGCCAATTCTATTTTTGCAAGGGGGACCTGGTTCCCCCAGCAATCTTTAAGGGTTGGATCACCCTCCCAAAAGACCGCTTGACGGATAACAATTCATTGTACAACATTTACTAGGATATAAAAGCCAAATCTGTCCTCCTTCCCTTATTGTGTGGCGAGGGGAGGAGGGGGACACAACCTGGCCGCACTATGGGGTGGCACTACTACTCTGAGGCCAGGTTGTGTTAGGAAGAATACTGCCACCGTATTCCTTGCGTGTCGTAAAAGGCGACTAAAAGGGGCGGGGTGAGGGGACTAGGGACCCCCTCCTCTGTTTTTTAGTTCCTAAAAAGAAACAGTCCAGAGAAAGGGATGGGGGACTGAGTTATCCCCGTACCCTGAAGACTGAGTCTATGAATGTGCGTGGATGTAGTACGATTGAGGCTGAAAGGGAGGAGATTGGGAGAATGTTTGTGAGAAGAAAGTTGGATGTGTTAGCTTTGAGTGAAACGAAGATGAAAGGGAAGGGTGAGTCTATGTTTGGAAGTGTGAATGGAAGATTGTCAGGTGTTGACAGAGGAAGGGCAAGAGAAGGTGTGGCCTTGTTAGTGAGTCCGGAAGTACAGCAGTGTGTGATTGAATGGAAGGAGGTGTCATCGAGACTGATGTGGGTGAAAGCGAAATTTGAAGGTGAGTTGTGGGTGTTTGTGAGTACACAGGGGCCTGGTATTGAAAGGGATGAAGAAGAGAGGGAGTCTTTATGGAATGATGTTGATGAGTGTCTGCAGAGTTTTGGAGCGAATGTAAATGTGGTAATGATGGGAGATCTGAATGCTAGAGTAGGAAATGTAGCAGTTGAAGGTGTAGTTGGTATGCATGGTGTGCCTGGAAGAAATGAAAATGGGGAACGAATGATAGCGATGTGTGTTGAGCGAGAGATGGTGATTGGAAATACGCTGTGTGAGAAGAAAGATATTTATAAGTATACATGGGTGAGACAGGAGGGTGGAAGGGTTGTTGATAGAGCTTTGATGGACTATGTGGTTGTGTCTAGGAATGTAATAGGAAGATTGTTGGATGTGAGAGTTCTGAGAGGGGAGGGTGGAGGTATGTCTGACCACTACCTGGTGGAGGGAAAGTTAAGAGTAGGTAAGAGATGGGTGAGAGCTAGGAGGGTTAGGTGTGGCAGGGAGGTTTTGAAAGTGAGTGAGTTGGATAAAAGAGAGAAAAAGATAGAGTATCGGGAGAAATTGAAAGATGAGTGGAACGCAGTGAAAGATCGGGAAAGTGGCAGTGTGGAGGAGGAATGGCAGTTGTTTAAGAGTGCTTTGGCGGGACATGCAGAAGAGGTGTGTGGTGTGAGACGTGTGGGTGGTGGTGTAAGAAAAGGAAGTGAATGGTGGTGCGAGGAAGTAAGTATGGCTGTGGCTGAAAAGAGACATGCATATGAAGTGTGGCTGCAGAGGAAGGATGAGATGTCATATAAAAGGTATAAGGAAAAGAGGAATAGGGCGAGAAGGGCTGTGCGTGATGCTAAAGTGGAAGCAGATGAGAGGTGGGGTAGGCGGCTAACTGAGAATTTTCAACAGAATAAGAAAATGTTTTGGAAGGAGGTGAAAAGGGTGCAAAAGGGAGAGTCTGGGAAGGAAGAACTAGTAAAAGCAGAGGATGGAAGGATGTTAATTGAGATGGTTGCAGTAGGGAAGAGATGGGCAGAGTATTTTGAAACATTATTAAATGTAGAGGAGGAAAGGGTGGCTGAGATTGTGGCGGATAGAAGGGTGCAAGGAATAAATGTGTTGGGAGAGTTGAATGACTCTTTGATCACGAAGGAGGAAGTGGAGAAGGCAGTAATGGAGATGAAAACAGGGAAAGCTGCAGGTATGGATGGGTGTGCTGTGGAATGCCTCAAGGGTGGTGGAGTGACTATTGTTGACTGGTTAGTAAGATTGTTGAATGTGTGCTTTGTGAAAGGTATGGTGCCAATTGACTGGGCAAGTGCTTGTGTGGTCCCGTTGTATAAAGGCAAGGGAGATAAGTATGGATGTACTAGCTTTAGGGGTATAAGTCTCTTGAGTGTTGTAGGTAAGGTGTATGGTAGAGTGTTATTTATGAGAGTTAGAAATGGTACAGAGGGAGTGATTGGTGATGAGTAGTGTGGCTTTAGGAGAGGGAGGGGATGCGTGGATCAGGTATTTGCTGTGAGACAAGCGTGTGAAAAGCATTTACCGAAAGGTAAGGATGTGTTTTGGGCATTAATGGATTTAGAGAAAGCATATGATAGAATTGATAGGGAGGCTTTGTGGACTGTTTTAAGATTGTATGGACTTGATGGTAGATTACTAAAAGGGGTGAAAAGTTTATATGTAAATAGTAGAGCGTGTGTAAGAGTGGGAAATGCTGTGAGTGATTGGTTTCCTGTGAGAGTGGGGCTGTGACAGGGATGTGTGATGTCGCCTTAGTTGTTTAATATTTACATGGATGGTGTTGTAAGGGAGATGAATGCAAGAGTTTTAGGTGGAGGTCTGAGTCTGGTGAATGTTGATGGTGGAGAGTGGAATCTGAAGCAGCTGCTGCTTGCAGATGATACTGCACTGGTGGCTGATTCAGAGGAGAGATTGAGACAGTTGGTAGAGGAGTTTGGAAGGGTGTGTGAAAGGAGGAAATTGAAAATAAATGAGAATAAGAGTAAAGCGATGAAGTGTACTAGGTTGGTAGATGGTAGGGGGATGAATATAGTTTTGAATGGTGAGTTGCTTGAGGAGGTAGTGTTTTAAATATCTAGGGTCACATGTTGCTGTGGATGGAAGAATAGATGCAGAAGTAAAGTTTAGAGTAAATGAAGTAGGAAACGTGCTGGGAGGAATGAAAAAAGTATTTAGATGTCGTTCGCTTAGAATGGATGTAAAGAGAAGGCTGTATGAGGGTGTTGTGGTACCGACTGCATTATATGGGGGTGAAACATGGAATATGGGTGTAGCAGAGAGGAAAAGTTTGAATGTAATGGAAATGAGGTGTCTGAGGAGTATGTGTGGAGTGACGCGTATGGATCGAGTGCGAAATGATGAAGTGTGAAGGAGAACTGGAGTTGTTCGGGAGATGGCTGGTAGAGTTGAGCAGAGGGTGTTGCGATGGTTTGGGCATATGGAGAGAATGGATAATGAGCGATTGGTGAAAAAGATAACTAGATCTGATGTGAGAGGTGTAAGGCTGAGAGGAAGACCACGAATAGGATGGATGAACAGTGTGAAGGGAGCGCTGGATGTGAGAGGGATGTCTGTTGAGCAAGGAAGAGTGGCTGTGCATGACAGAAATAAATGGAGAGAAATTGTGAATGAATAAGTGATGACGCAGCCTTGAGGGGATATTCTCCCGCATTTGGTCTGATCAGCTTTCAGGTCAGGTGCGGGTAAGGGGATGGGTCTGTTATGATGTGGCAGGGGTAAACCAGCTCTGCTGTCGGGCCCCGCTACGGATGTCACTGATTGCATTGCGCAGTTGACCCTTGTGCGGTGTGTTGCAGTGAGGGTCTGTCCGTTCTCCCCTTTGGGGCTAAGATGCAAAAGAATGTGTTTGAATGGATGAGTAAATGGGGAGTGTGTCGTCCTGTCTCGGCTACCTCCCTTTCCTTGGGGGAAGCAGCCCAGGTATATAGATAGATAGATAAGTTCTGGAGGTGGGGCTGCCGGTGCTAAAGACTATCTATCTATCTATCTATTGCCAGACTCCTCAATTCCGTTCGGGGTGGCCACAAAAAATCGCCTCCACGTCGCCCTGTCCCCCGCAATTTCACTGCCCAGCTCCCAACTCACATCCCCCTCTCTCATATACCTCTCCACCCCATCCCTCCATCTCATCCTCGGCCTCCCCCCTCCCTCTTCCCCCCTCCACCTCACTCACATACACTCTCTTCGTCAGTCTTTCACCCTCCATCCTCTCCACATGACCAAACCACCTCAGTGTATTCCTCCTAACATTTCCTATCACATCCACATCCACACCATGACGCTCCTTTATATTCTCATTTGTCAGCCTGTCTCTCCATGTGACCCCACAGGCTCCTCTTAAATAACTCATTTTCACTGCTCTCACTCTTGACTTGTGTCCTTCCAGCAACGTCCAAGCTTCACTTCCATACGTTAGAGTTGGTATCACAATACTGTCATGTAGTAACTTTTTCACTTCCATGCCCACTTCCCTGCTTCTGATCACTGCTTTCAAGGAACCAGCAACCTTTTTTCCCTGCTGTACCTTTTCAAGCACTTCACCCTCCAAACCTCCATCCTTACTCATCACACTCCCCAAGTACTTTAACGTACTCACATTTTCCAATTCCTCACCATCCAACCTCGCTGTACATTCACTGACTTCACCTCTCTCAAAGACCATCACTTTACTCTTCCCTACATTCACCTTTAGATTCCGTTTCTTACACACTCTCCCAAACCCATCCACCAAGTCTTGCAGCTCTCCTTCGTCTTCACTCAACAACACAGTATCATCTGCAAACAACAGTACAGGGAGGATCCAAACACTTCCCTCTCTCATCAGGGCCACTCCAACATCCACTACCCTACCTTATACCTCTTTTATTACCCCATCCATGTACAGATTGAACAACCATGGAGACATGACTCATCCCTGTTTCAACCCAACCTTCATAGAGAAAAAATCACTCAGTTCACCATCCACATGCACTGCAGCCTTAGCACCATCATACATACTCTTCACAGCATTCAACAACTTCCCATCTACTCCATATATTCTTAATACTTTCCACAATCCTTGTTTACCCACCCTGTCATATGCTTTCTCCAAATCCATGAAAGCCGCATACAACTTCTTTCCCTTCTCTAGAAACTTTTCCACTAAAGATCTAAGAATGAATATCTGATCTACACAACCTCTTCCCTTCCTAAAGCCTCCCTGTTCTTCTCCAACTAATTCCTCTGATCTTTCTCTAACTCTGTCAATAAGTATCCTACCATACACCTTTCCTATTATACTAAGAAGACAGATGCCTGTATGATTACCACACACTTCTTTTTCCCCTTTTCCTTTGTACAAGGGAATAATTATACCTAACTTCCAATCCTCCGGGACTCTACCTTCCTCCCAGGCCAATCTGCACATTTTCCACATCCATTCTACTACTATCTCTTCCCCATACTTCAGCATTTCACCACACACTACATCAGTTCCTGGGGCTTTCCTCAATTTAATTTTCTTTATTGCTTCCACAACTTCTATCCTACTGATTTCTTCCTGTCTTCTCACCTCCCTCCTCCTCCCAGCCATTCCCCAGCCACTTATACTCGCATTACTTCCATCCTCTATGTTCAACAATTCCTTAAAGTGTTCTCTCCATCTGCTCACTTTTCTCCCTTCTCCACTAGTAATCTACCATTTTTATCTTTAACTCCCCTGCTAACTTCACTTCCACCCTGTCTTACTCTTTTCACCTCTTTCCAGAACATTTTCTTACAGTCCCTCCACTTTACACTCAAGTTCCTTCTAAATTCCTCATCCACTCTCTTCTTACTCTCTCTTACTAATCTTTTCACCTCTCTCTTTCTTTCTACATATAACTCTCTCTTCCGCCTCTCAACTTCTTCCACGCCCCTGTTTCTCATCCATTCATTGTATGCTTTCTTCTTTTGTGCCACAGCCTGTCTTATCTCTTCATTCCACCATGCTGCTCCTCTCACACCCCTCCGTCTTCTCTTCTTCCCACACACCACATCACATGCTGCACATATTTCTTCTGTAAATATCCTGCACACACCTTCCACGTCCCCCATCTGCTCCAATTCATATTTGCTCAATCGTTCCTCCACTTCTCTCTTATACTCTGCCTTTTTCTCATCCTCTTGTAACCTTTCCACTCTTCTTACAAATTCTCCTTCTTCCCGCCCCTCTCCTTCTTCTATTTCTCCATCCTAATTGGACCTTGATTCTGGCAACCACCAAGTAGTGGTCAGAAAGTCCACTCCCCCAACCTCTATAAGCTCTTGCATCCATTACACATTTTCGCATCCTTTCATCCACACACACACATAATCAATCATTGCCTTACTTTCATTCAGTTCACCACCCACCCTTCTCATTACTCGCCATGTATATCTGTGGATCATTTTGTGGCTGAAGAGGGTATTGGCTATCACCAACCCCCTCCCAGCACAAATGTCCACTAACGCACTCCCATTCTCATCTATCTCAGCAGGCACACTCCACTCACCAACTATTCCATCCACCTTCACATTCCCTACATTACCATTCATATCGCACACTTCCACATTTGTCCAGAACTCTTCTCTCACTTTCCTTGCACGATCTTGCTTTGACGCATACACACACACACACAATCGCCCACATTTATATTCCAACTTTCAATCATACCCACACAATCCTTGACCCAACTGATCCATACTCTCTTATGCTCTTCTTCCATCTTTTACTCACAACTATGCATACTCCTTCTTTTGCCCTCTCATTCTCACCTACTCCTGCACATATACCCCATCCATACTCCCATTCTCTTACACTCTCACCTTGCCATTTCGTTTCAGTTATTCCGCATACATCAACTTTCGCATCCCCAAGCACCTGGACAATCTCTCTCTCTTTCACCTCATCATTCGCTCTCCTTACATTCCAGGTTCCGATAACCTTGTCCTTTGTCCGGTCCTTGGTGCTAAAGACAATGGTGGTTAATTTTATGTAGTGAAGGACATTATAGAACCAGATGAACTCACCTGAGATGTTTCGTTGGAAGCTATCTGATCATAATCTTCTGTTTATGATCTTTTTCATTTCGGGGATGGGGGCTGACACCCCAAATTCATTCGGGGGGGGGGGGATCACACTCCTCAGATATCACATTAGTGATGGGAGTCCATTGCACAACATGTACTAAAACATCACACCCGTATCTACGCCATTGCACTACTTATGAATACTTCCAGTTTGGCTAGGGGGCTAGATCCCCAAAAAATTGTGCTTAGAAAATTGGACCTACTTGTACACTTTCCTAGGAAACGGACAAACCTGGGAAGTTTAATTCAGAGCCATCTAACAGCCTCGGGGAGTTAAAGCACACACACACACACACACACACACACACACACACACACACACACACACACACACACAGGCTGAATCTCGGGTAACGGTACAGGGGAGTGTTGCCGAAATCGATAGCATCCTGCTTAGAAGGCATAATAATAATAATAATAATAATAATAATAATAATAATAATCCATCCATCCATCCATCATCCAATCCTACTTCGCCCCATGAGGAGCGTAGAAGCCCTGGGCTAAGGAGTTGGTCCTGACATTTAAGATGAGAGTGACCAGCCTCACTCATCCCTGAGTGGCATTACATGAGCAATAAACCCTAATCGCCTCTTGGATATAAACCTTCACCGGCTCAATCCGACTGGAGCACAATAATTACGCACTAAACCACCAGGCGCCAAAATTTGGTTATATGGTTACCACCCAGTGTAGTAAATGGTTTCCTGGTGTACAGCAAACCATTTGGTTTGTCATTCAGTGTAGAGTCACCCACAGGCAGAAGGAAGAGGAAAGAATGAAGGAATGAACGACAGAAGAGGGAGTGTAAAGTCACCCGCAGGCAGAAGGAAGAGAAAAGAACGAAGGAGAAAAAGACAGAAGAAGATGGAAGGAAACAAGGATGGAGGAGAGGACAGGGCAGACACCCGAGAGGAGCACTACATTGAGTGAGTGGATGGTGAGCGCCCCCACCTACCTACAAAAATAATAATAATAATAATAATAATAATAATAATAATAATAATAATAATAATAATAAAAATAAAAATAATAATAATAATCTTGTGGTAGGTGGGGGCGCTCACCATCCACTCACTCGATGTAGTGCTGCTCCCGGGTGTCTGCCCTTTCCTTTCCATCCTTCTTTCCTTCCACTATCTTCTGTTTTTCTTTCCTTCATTCTTTCCTCGTCCTTCTGCCTACGGGTGACTTTACACTCCCTCTTCTGTGTTTCTTTCCTTCATTCTTTCCACTTCCTTCAGCCTGTGGGTGACTCTACACTGAGTGACAAGCAAAATGGTTTCCTGTGTACCAGGAAACCATTTACTACGCTGGTTGGTAACCATATTACCAAATTTTGGCGCCTGGTGATTTAGTGAGTAATTATTGTGCTCCAATCGGATTGAGCCTTTGAAGGTTTATATCCAAGGAGTGGTTGGGGTTGATTGTTCATATAATGCCACTCAAGGATGAGTAAGGCTGGTCAATCATCTTAAATGTCGAGACCAACTGCCTAGCCCCGGGCTCCTACGCTCCTCATGGGGCAATGTAGGATTGGATGATGGATGGATGGATGAATAATAATAATAATGAGAGTAATTGTGGTAAGTGGGGGCGCTCACCATCCACTCACTCAATGTAGTGCTACTCTCGGGTGTCTGCCCTGTCCTCTCCTCCATCCTTCTTTCCTTCTATCTTCTTCTGTCTTTCTTTTCTTCATTCTTTCCTCGTCTTTCTGCCTGCGGGTGACTTTACACTCCCTCTTCTGTCGTTCATTCCTTCATTCTTTCCTCTTCCTTCTGCCCGTGGGTGACTCTACACTGAGGGACAAGCCAAATGGTTTCCTGTACACCAGGAAACCATTTACTACGCTGGGTGGTAACCATATAACCAAATTTTGGCGCCTGGTGGTTTAGTGGGCAATTATTGTGCTCCAATCGGATTGAGCCGCTGAAGGTTTATATCCAAGGGATGGTTGGGGTTTATTGCTCATGTAATGCCACTCGGGGATGAGTGAGGCTGGTCACTCTCATCTTAAATGTCAGGACCAACTGCCTAGCCCCGGGCTCCTACGCTCCTCATGGGGCAACGTAGGATTGGATGATGGATGGATGGATGGATGGATGATAATAATAATAATAATGATAACAATAATAATAATAATAATAATAATAATAATAATAATAATAATAATAATAATAGCCTATACGTAACGATTAGAGACCACTAACCACGATAGTAAACATAGGTCCGTTTACGCGATGGTAGTTTTCTGTGTGTGGCGATCTTGAGCCTTGTCCCTGCTCAGTCTCTTTGTCCTTGTGAGTTTTCTGTGTGTAACAATCTTAAGCCTTGTCCCTGCTCAGTCCCTTTATCCTGATGAATTTCCTGTGTGTCGCAATCTGGAGCCTTGTCCCTGCTCAGTCCTTTTGCCTGATGCATTTTCTGTGTGTCGCAATCTGGAGCCTTGTCCCTGCTCAGTGCCTTTCCCTTAAAGTCTTTGTCTGTGGCTGATTCAGTGTAATTTGACGGAGTCGTTGGTCCTTTCCTTGTTAATTTCATGCAGTTCAATGGCAGAACCAGAGAAAACCACGGCTCTACAGCGTTTCCGTAGGCTTTTTTTTTGTGATTAGCATCATAATCAAGTGTCAATGGATTGTTACCGTTCAGGATTTTATGACTGACTTATGTCTAGTTTTAGCCTAGCTGAAGTCAACGGAGTATAGCTGTACTTACATATTGGATGTCTACAGGATTTGAACAAGGCTCGAGCAGTCTCATCTTCATATTAACATAGCACCACATTTACAATTACCCAGTCAAATCAACGATATTCCTGGGTCGCACCAGGAGAGAGAGAGACGGGGGGGGGGTGGAAAGTGGGGGAGGGATCAGGTGTTTGCTGAATGTACACTTTCAAGAGCCATTGCCCTGTGTAAGTATTGTGTGTGTGTGTGTGTGTGTGTGTGTGTGTGTGTGTGTGTGTGTGTGTGTGTGTGTGTGTGTGTGTGTGTGTGTGTGATAGGAGGCTACGTAAAATTCTTCCCTCCCATTTTATTTCTACACCTACTAAGGGCCGTACTGTATGAGATGGACGCTTCGTAACGCTTCTTCTTAAGCGATTTATTTTGCCTACAACACTCTGGGGGCCGTATTTTGCCTACAACATACTGAGGGCCGTATTTTGCCTACAACACTTTGGGAGCCGTATTTTGCCTACAACATGCTGAGGGCCGTATTTTGCCTACAACATGCTGAGGGCCGTATTTTGCCTACAACATGCTGAGGGCAGTATTTTGCCTACAACATGCTGAGGGCCGTATTTTGCCTACAACATGCTGAGGGCAGTATTTTGCCTACAACATGCTGAGGGCCGTATTTTGCCTACAACATGCTGAGGGCCGTATTTTGCCTACAACATGCTGAGGGCCGTATTTTGCCTACAACATGCTGAGGGCAGTATTTTGCCTACAACATGCTGAGGGCAGTATTTTGCCTACAACATGCTGAGGGCAGTATTTTGCCTACAACATGCTGAGGGCAGTATTTTGCCTACAACATGCTGAGGGCAGTATTTTGCCTACAACATGCTGAGGGCCGTATTTTGCCTACAACATGCTGAGGGCCGTATTTTGCCTACAACATGCTGAGGGCCGTATTTTGCCTACAACATGCTGAGGGCAGTATTTTGCCTACAACATGCTGAGGGCCGTATTTTGCCTACAACATGCTGAGGGCAGTATTTTGCCTACAACATGCTGAGGGCCGTATTTTGCCTACAACATGCTGAGGGCAGTATTTTGCCTACAACATGCTGAGGGCAGTATTTTGCCTACAACATGCTGAGGGCAGTATTTTGCCTACAACATGCTGAGGGCCGTATTTTGCCTACAACATGCTGAGGGCAGTATTTTGCCTACAACATGCTGAGGGCCGTATTTTGCCTACAACATGCTGAGGGCAGTATTTTGCCTACAACATGCTGAGGGCAGTATTTTGCCTACAACATGCTGAGGGCAGTATTTTGCCTACAACATGCTGAGGGCAGTATTTTGCCTACAACATGCTGAGGGCAGTATTTTGCCTACAACATGCTGAGGGCAGTATTTTGCCTGCAACATGCTGAGGGCCGTATTTTGCCTACAACATGCTGAGGGCCGTATTTTGCCTACAACATGCTGAGGGCAGTATTTTGCCTACAACATGCTGAGGGCAGTATTTTGCCTACAACATGCTGAGGGCAGTATTTTGCCTACAACATGCTGAGGGCAGTATTTTGCCTACAACATGCTGAGGGCAGTATTTTGCCTACAACATGCTGAGGGCAGTATTTTGCCTACAACATGCTGAGGGCAGTATTTTGCCTACAACATGCTGAGGGCAGTATTTTGCCTACAACATGCTGAGGGCAGTATTTTGCCTACAACATGCTGAGGGCAGTATTTTGCCTACAACATGCTGAGGGCAGTATTTTGCCTACAACATGCTGAGGGCAGTATTTTGCCTACAACATGCTGAGGGCAGTATTTTGCCTACAACATGCTGAGGGCAGTATTTTGCCTACAACATGCTGAGGGCAGTATTTTGCCTACAACATGCTGAGGGCAGTATTTTGCCTACAACATGCTGAGGGCAGTATTTTGCCTACAACATGCTGAGGGCAGTATTTTGCCTACAACATGCTGAGGGCAGTATTTTGCCTACAACATGCTGAGGGCAGTATTTTGCCTACAACATGCTGAGGGCAGTATTTTGCCTACAACATGCTGAGGGCAGTATTTTGCCTACAACATGCTGAGGGCAGTATTTTGCCTACAACATGCTGAGGGCAGTATTTTGCCTACAACATGCTGAGGGCAGTATTTTGCCTACAACATGCTGAGGGCAGTATTTTGCCTACAACATGCTGAGGGCAGTATTTAACTGTCCTTGAAGACGTCCTAATACCTAATCCTCAGAGATTTATTTTCCACCCAGCACCTTGCATTGTCTATCGTGTTATATACAGGGGCCACATTTTTTAAAGCCATGTAGAAGAGTTCGTAGCACTTTTTCCTGAGTGATTTATATTTTTAGTACATTGTAATGTCCGAATACTTGATGCCATGCGAAGTTTCTGAGCACATGTTCTTTTGCGATTTTTTTTCGGTTATGGAAGCTCCCTAACTCCTTTTCCTAAGCAACTTATTGTCTATTACACCTTACTTCCCATCTCCGTATTACACAAATCATTCTATTATCGCCCTGCTATGCGCAGATAACGTTCAAAGGGATATTACCCAACCATATAAAAAAAAAAAAAATAGATCGCTGAGGCAGGCGTGCTAGGGAGCTCCGTTAACCGCCGAGAATACAGGTCTAGGTGTCATACGAGGCTCAGTAATATCTATTCCTTAACCGATTTATTTTTCATTCTACAAATACTGTATATATATATATATATATATATATTTGCTGTATTCTCACTGCTATAGGAATATGTGGCAGTGCATCCCGTTTAGCCTGCATCCACTGAACTGTCCGCTTGTATCCGTTCCCTGCACCCGTCTGGCTGCAAACTTTCAAAACCTTCCCTCCAAAATTTTTAGTGCAAGAGTTAACCAATGCTTGCCGTCTTTCATTTATGCAACAGGTCAACTCTGGAACAGTCTTTTTCTGTCTGTATTCCCTTCTGCTTATGACATGCAGTCCTTTAAGCGCATTATGTCCAGACATCTTGAAATAAATAGCTCTCTCTCTCTCTCTCTCTCTCTCTCTCTCTCTCTCTCTCTCTCTCTCTCTCTCTCTCGTAGGAAACAATTTTGTGGGCTTCTAGTCTTTGGTTCATTCTTTCTTGCGTTAAATAGTCCTTAAAAACACGGAAAGGTCACAGACTCTAATTTAAAAAAAAAAAAAAAAAAGTCAACTACACAATACCGCTTGCATTTGGACCCCTTCAGAGTGAAAACGTTACGAATATTATATTATTGCCGCCACAATATGATTTTATGCAGGTTTGGAGAGACTTTTATGCAGGTTTGGAGAGACTTTTATGCAGGTTTGGAGAGACTTTTATGCAGGTTTGGAGAGACTTTTATGCAGGTTTGGAGAGACTTTTATGCAGGTTTGGAGAGTTTTATACATTTTTGGAGAGACTTTTATGCATTTTGGAGAGAGTTTTATGCATTTTGGAGAGACTTTTCCTGTTGAAGGATGCATTACCTCTAACCTGACAAAGATCCCTGTCCCTTCCAGCTCAGTTGATGGCCATACATGGTCTGAGAGGGTTGATTTAACTAGTAACCAAGGAGACTCATTCCGACCCCATAACCCCGTCAAAGTTCACAGAACAAAGCAGTGCTCAAGTTGTAGGAGTGTTCCAGTTCTGTCAGAGAAAATAAGAAAGATCGTAAGTCTGGCTTCCAATTAGATCTGTGGTTCTAGTGTGTCACTGGAAACTCAGTAAAATCGCTTGGCTTTATCTGGCATACATTGTTCTTAATTCTCTGCAAAAATGTATATACTTATTGCTGGAATGAAATACACACCTGCAGAACGTTCCATCAAGAAATTACAATTGGCTACGCTCCTTTCCTTGCAGTTTTTTTTCTTTTGTCTTTTTTAATGAAAAAAAGAAAAAAAAAAAAAAGGGAATCAAAGACTAAATCCCGCAAGGTTATTCTATCTTTGAAAGAAACAAATTCAAGATCCGTTCATATCAAGATGTCTGGACACATTGCGTGTAAAAGACTGGAGGTCATAGTCAGGGGGAATTAGTGAGAAAGACAGCCCCGTGATTCTTAATACATAGTTTGTTCACACTGTAAATTACGCCTAGTGGGTATCTTGTCTCATTCAGTCTCTATGTGGGCAGAAATTTAATGCTGAGTAAATATTGGGACTCAACATTTTGCTCACTCCCTTCACGCATGCGCACAAGACAGTCCAGTGTTTAAGGTTTTTCACGAGAAGTTTGTTATCAAAGCAAACGCACTAGGACTGATGCTTAAAATAATACAATTTAGACTACTTGTCGGCTGGTTAGGTTAGATAAAGTAAGGTACTGTAATTGTTTTGGAGGGTCTGAGGGGGCAACAGTACGGCCTACTCAAACCGTGGCACACGGGTCTTGTGGTGTGCCTGCTTAAAGGGAGTGAGCAAAATGATGAGTCCCAGTATTTACTCAGCATTAAATTTCTGCCCACATAGAGACTGAATGAGTCAAGATACCCATTAGGCGTAATTTGCAGTGTGAACAAACTATGTATTAAGAACCTAACTTGCACTAAATGTAGCAGAAATTAAATAATATAGGACCACTGAAATGGCGAGTTGTCATCACGTGTCATCAATGATATTTGAATTTCCGTTTATGATAAATATAAGAAATTCACGCTACGTTATATATACGTGTTCTATTTGTATTATTTATAGTACAGTATAATGACATTACCATGATTCACAGTTTCACACAAGAGTGTAGATATTTAACAAAAAAAAATTTGCAGCTTACACAGCGCGGGGAATGTGCTTGTCCACATGGTGGTGACATCTACCGGAACACTAGGCTTTTCAGAAGCACCCCATTCCCAGAACGTTGTGTCCTTTTATAAAGCAGGAGGATTGAGTAGCTTCGGGGCAAGTTATACATAACACATAATTTGCTGAAAAGTTGATCTGAAAAATCAAATGCATTCACTTGCTTCTGGGCAAATTTTAGAGAACACCTGAAACAGACTGCATGGAAACAGACTGAGTGAAAAGTACTTATGTGCAGTTTGAATGGCTTCAGGGCAGATTTGTTGTCACATGCGACTTTTTTCACTCTATCCATCAACAACTTCCCCAAATTACGTCAGAACAAAATCAATGCTAGACCTGAGTAAGATCACCATAAAAAAATATATTGATACGAACTAGTACGAGCTAACAGTGCAATATCACCATCATCTCCAACCCTCTAAACAGATGAGGCCTCAGCACTGCTATACTGTACATTCCGGCATGTACATTTTCAATGACATCTTGTAATACACCTATGTAACATCTCACACCAAGCACACCACTTTCCCTCCGCCCCAGTCATCACAATCTGTTCGCTTACACATTGACACACCACCAACTGGCGTACAAAAAATAATGTCATTCATATCACCTCCGTATCATCATGACCACATGTACACACTTCAAACCAGAGTGCTAACACATCACTTACACAAACTATGAGAAAGCAGACTGAAGAAATTTCACTGATTTAACAGAACGTCACCTCAGCAAATTAAACAGCACATTCATCACCAGTACGGTATGCTCATTATATAATTCATCAAGTTCATACTTCTTGCAGACAAGCACCAAATTCCACGCAGTAATAAAAGAGATTACTACCCAAGCTTTACACCGAAGATTTCTCGCCTTCTAAAGCAGTGCAAATTGGCTTAACACAACTTTTCCCCTCACACACATACAAGACGATCATCACACTGAATCAGCAATTAATCAACGAAACAGGACAAAAAAAAAAAAAAAAAAAGGAAATCTTTTGTACCATCGCTCAACCACAACACAGGCTCCTCTTGACTTTAATAACAAACATATGATAATTTCTAGATCACAGACAAGCACTTTCATTACCAACATTGCTAACATTATCAACACCCATCACATCTCTCCTTATATGGAATATGCAGACATACTTGTAAACCACTTTTTATACATGTCATCTTACACCAACACATACTGAGCCAGAAAACAAGCTTCTCAAAACAGTTCCTTTTGCTTGACCACAACACAATCTCCAACTCTCCAGAGCAAACATTGGGCTAGAGTGTATCAGCAGCCCACATCTGGCCCTCACAGACATCAGCAACAACTCATTTGCACATTGTACCATTTCCAGCATTAGAAAACAAGGAATTATCATCACACTACTTTCTTTTTTTTTTTTTATGTGAGGAAGAAGGAACCAAAGGCCACGAACCTGCAATAACTGTTCCCTCCAAGAGAAAAACAAAATACAAGAGAGAGCCAAATTCAAGATCCGATCATTTCGAGATGCCTGGACACACTGCGTTTGAAAGACTGGAGATCAGAGGAAGTAGGAAATAAAGACAGAGGGAGACAGTTCCAGAGTTGACCTGATGCATAAATGAAGGACTGGGAGTAAAAGTTAACTCTTTCACTAGAGAGTTGGAAAGAAAAGGGATGAGAGTTTGCTGCTAGATGAGTGCTACGCGCCCGTCGTAGAGGTGGAGGACTACATGCAGACAGTTCAGAGGAGCAGCTACCATTCAAGTAGCGATAGAAAAGAGATAAAGATGCAACAGTGCGCCAAAGAGACAGAGGTTGAAGGGAGTCAGTAAGAGGAGGAGAGTTAATGAGAGAAAAAGCCTTTGACTCCACCCTATTGAGAAGAGCTGTATGTGGGGAACCTCCCCACACATGAGAGGTGTATTCCACACAGGGGCGGGTAAAACCCGAATATAAAGTCACCAATTGTGCAGGGGTAAAGAAGGAATGAGTTGGCTTATCACACCAAATCTCTTACAAGCAGATTTTACAAGAGATGTAATACGATCTTTCCAAGACAAGCCCCGAGTAAATGAATCCCCAAGGATGTTCAATGATGATGCAGGATTAAGCTGAATATTATTAAACATTAGTGGGCACACCTGTGGAAGATATTGCCAGGTTGATAGGTGTAAGAACTGAGTCTTAGATGCATTAAAAACAAGATTATTTTTACCCCAGTCAGAGATACGAGCCAAGTCAGACATTAGGTGATCCATAGCCTCATCTCTTGTTTGTTGAAGTGACTGCTGCGATGGACGTTGCAGGAACCGAATGGAAAGGTGAAGGATGGAATCATCAGCATATAAGTGGATAGGGTTAGATGTACAGCTTAGAAATTCATACCTCTCTCACAGCTCACTTGCACTTTAAAACAGGCATCCCTAAGAAGAATATCTTGATATGAGAGGCACACGATTCTACATGGCTGCCTGTGTCAACACACAACACCCTTGTCATTACCTGACAGCCACACAACACAACTGGACTTTCAACACACAAAGACTACTAGACCCTCTTCAACAACATCCCACCTCCAGACATTCCAACACTACAACGAAGAAACAGCTATATGCTTACTTCACGCACAGGGCAATACATCTCAATCAGAAAATGTCTACACTACAAGCCCACTTTCCCAACGTTCATCCACCACAGATATCCTTAACCTGCCCCGTCCCGTCGACGTATGGGTACGTTGCAACAATTTGCATTTGCCAGTCCCGGCGACGCACCGGTACGTTGTGCAATTGCAAGGTCCCTAATTGCACAATTTTCAATTTTCGCGCGTGATTTTTCGTATGTATACACGGGACTCCTTCCTCTATTCCTCTACAAGATGCCAAGCATGGACAATGCCTTACATCACATAACCTACCCCCTCCCCCCCTCACGCCATTGTCTCGGCAATTCACCTGTTACCAGTGACCAGGCTAGTAAAGATATTCAGGGCCAGAGTGATTCCCCGATCGATGACAATGTGGAGGACAATGTTTACATAGCATTAGAAGAAGAAACAGCCAGAAATAATGATCAGGTAATGTGGCAAAAAAAGGTCAGGTATGGTGATTAGTTAGTGAGTGAAACAATGCTTATAATGCCTTTATTACTGCTTGAAAACCAATATACTCTCATACTACATATACATTCGTACCAAGTAAATAAATAAATACCATTTATGAGTGGATAAAATAGTTACCCTCCCATAGAACTCATTTTCTTTGGTGCCAGCATGTTAGAAAACCCAGTCAGGTAAGGAGGAACTCCTACCTGAATTGAGTATTTTAAACCTCAGGTGAGCGATTTCTCTATGAATTTTCGATGTTTCTCACCAAAAGCGAAGGATTTAGCCAAAAAAAAAAAAATCGAAAATACCTCGGGACTGGGGGATGTCGGAGGTACGGAAAACCTCAAGACGTGACGGGTTAAATAAAGTGGATCGAGTTCACCTTCTTAAATTTAGAGCAGGACGTCATCCAGCTCTCCTTGGTTTCCAGCTTAGATTTGGGTTGGGTGTGAAATCACATATGACTGGTACCCCACTTGTAGGATGGGCCCGCGCAGTATAACACACACATAATCGAACACTGCACATCGCATGCCAAACTAGAACAGACACAATAACAGTTTAAAGAACCAATCGGACGACTCCACAGGGGCAGTTGCTTACCAATGGTTGACAGGACTGCTCGGCCAGGCAGATTAGGGTTAAGCAATAACATCAATCATTTGCTTTAAGAGCTGATTTAGGAAACATTTTTATGTTACACTAGAATTGGATAGGCAAAAAGAGAAGTTGCATATAACTTTCCATCCACATTCAGACATGAGTCAGAGCAAATTATATCTATCGATCTATCATTCTTTTTTTTTTTTTTCACAATCGGATCATAGGGGAGAGGAATACGCTATTCAGTACCGGTATTTAAGGCTAGAGTAATCAGCCTCTCTCATCGTTGAGTGGCATAATATGAGCAATAAACCACAACCTTCCCTCGGCTACAAACACTAACGGGGTCCATCTGGCTCGAGCACCATTACCCACTAGAGCACCAGGCGTCAGACCAAAATGTTGTAATGCTTCATTGACACAGTCAGTTTGTTTTCTTTCTCTCCTTTTTTTTTTTTAATGGACATACACGGAGATGTTGAATCTTAAGTGTCACCTCATCTGCACTTAAATCTACTTCTGAATGAACTATGTAACAGAACTACGTCATATTGTCAAAAAGAGGCTATTTTGATCACCGAGTTTAATTCAGAACACATTTTATAAACATGAATCAAATACTCCAAAAGCTGTTGACTCTGAACTACGTTATGTATTCAGAGTTGCTTTAGGATACAGACTGCTAAAAGCTGTTACATCTTGCAAGATAAATTCTTTCCATTTTCAGTTTCCTGTTGCTACCATGCAGTCATGACCTCAAATATGGTAAATTAACTTTCTCAGAATGATTAAAATTGTCATGAGTTTTTGAACCTGGCCTATAAGCGAACTCAGTGTTATATCCGAAGACAAATTTAAAAAAAATAACATGAAAGTAATCCCTCCACTATCCAATGTAACAGAGCCAAAGGCATGTATGGAAAGTGGTCCCGTTCGGATAGTGGGCCCTAGCCTCCTGGACTTGTACTTATGGACCCTAACTCAGACAAACACCTATACAACTCCCTCTGGACATGCATAGCACCTATTTAAGACCCAAATCACACCAATAAGGGACATAAAAGACTGAAATAAATGCAAAAGAACCACAAAATGAGGTTTTAGAGGTGAGTTTATACAATATTTAACATTCTGGGTACTTACCACAAGCCCCTGGCTCCTGGACTGGTAGTTATGGACCCTAACCTAGCCTAACTCAGAAAAACACCTCCCTACTGCACATGCATAGCACCTAAGACCCTATTCACACCAATAAGGGACATAAAAGAGTGAAATGAGGTTTTAGAGGTAAGTATGGAAAATATAGTACAATATGAAACATTCTGGGTATTTACAACAAGTCCCTGGCCATCTCGATGAATAACCCGCCTCCTCTCAGACTCTGACAGTAAAAAGAAGTTACTGAAGCACCTGCAGTACACTGTACATGAAGTCTTGCACTGAACTTAGTCATTTGCACTCAGAATTCCTTTTTCTTAACAGTGCACACTCTAGCCTTACTTGTGCTCCATTGTACCTTAATGAAATAAGTGTTGCACTCTGCACTTAAAGTCTTTGCACTCATAAATCCATTTCTAAACATAACACCCTCTAATTTATTTGCACTACATTGAAAGTCTATAAAATCAGTGTTGCACTCTGCACTTTAGTGTTTGCACTCAGAATTCTAATTTCTTAACACTATACACTGTTCTTTTTTCACTGCCAACACTGAAAATTCCAATGTGGTCTAGTGGAGAAGTTCATGCCGTTTAATTAATGTCAGAGTCTGAGAGCAGCTGATGCAGGTGGCCTAGGGGTGCGTCGCTGGGTCGTGGTGATGGCGTACCCACTGCAGACAACTCTGAAGAGAGGCACAAACTCACGTCAAGTGGTGACTCCACCGTGCCTGATGTGCTGGGCTGTGGCTCGGAGGATGAGGAGGCAATGGAGTGGAGCCAGGGCTGGGCACAGCAGGGGTCACGGGTCTGAAAAAGCTGTCAATGGTTGATTGGCGCGAGGAACGACGATTTTGACGATTAACCCCTTAACCGCGGGGCGTCACTTTCGTGACGCTTGGGAGCAAGGGATCATACCGCGGGGCGTCGCTTTTGTGATTCTGTGTTATTTTGAATTCACCCGGGCTTCCAAGCGGGGCTTGTATCATCTATCAGTACTGCCAATGTCCAACACTAGTCAGCACTCTTAATCTCATCTGTACTCCCATCCATTGTTGACAATTTAGCCATTTCTTCCCGTTCTTGACTCCCCTCCCTACCCCCCTCCATTACCCTATCCTCTCGCCTGCCCGGCCGTGCTACGCTAAGTAAATCTTCCCTGGAATTTTTCACTGATTTCATCCATTGAAATAAGCCCTATGTCCTATTCTTATACCAAATAATATATACAAGAAAGAAATAAGGTAAGTGAGAGTGCCATACACCTGGAATTGGCTAATCATCACCTGACAACACCTCACATGCACTCGTTCGCTAATTTTCGCTGGTTTTTTCCCCTTGAAATATGCCGTATAATCTATTTTCGTAATAAATATACATGTAAGGAGGGAAGGGAGAAGCCTAAGTGATATTTACATTCACCTGGAACTACCTAATTTATAATGTATTGTCTAGATTTCCTGCCAATCATATCAGTGCTAGACAAAGCTGTTTCAAGATATAACATTGGTAGCTCTGAATATATATCTCCTAAGTAGGCCTCTAATCTATTTCCGTAATAAATATACATGTAAGGAGGGAAGGGAGAAGCCTAAGTGATATTTACATTCACCTGGAACTACCAAATTTATAATGTATTGTCTAGATTTCCTGCCAATCATATCAGTGCTAGACTTAGCTGTTTCAAGAACCAATATTGGTAACTCTGAATAACCCCTAAAGCAGGCCTCCACGCTGGCCCTCCGTTATCAGTTTACTCTCATCTTCCGAAGCGAGGGTACATATGTTTCTTCTTGCTGACTTCAAGGCCTTTTTTCACCCCCATGCAAATGGCCCTGTGACCTTTACCCCCTACTAAACCTCGTGTGGAAAGAGGTAAAGGGATGACAATTGATAATAGAGTGACTACGATCTTTCTATTGAGTAAAACAGTGCAAGTGGAATTGTAAATAATGTGTAAATAATGTGTAAACAGCAAGTGAAAGTAATGAATGTAAATATACGTGAACAATGGAAAATAGTTTTATAAGTTATTTCAAGTGACAGTGCACAACACAGTGTAAATAAAATAGAAATGTAAATAACGTAAATAAAATAGAGAACGTAAATAGAAATGTAAATGAGTAGTATTATAAGAATACGAGTATATACCCTAGGAGTAATGAAAGTGAAAGTTTCACTCTAGCATGTCTGAATGCTATGAGTTATGAGAGTGAAGATGAAAGTGACATTCACTCTTAATGCCAGTATACAGGACGAGAAAGTGAATGCTACGTATTTTACTGAAAGAAATTGAATCCCTACAGTGACAATAAACTAATATTACTGAAGGAAACTTATGGATAAAGACTGTAGATATATATAAGTGTTATATAGTAATAGAAATGGAAAGTGTGAGGGGTTTTATGAATAATAAATGACAGAGTAACAAAAGCGAACTAGTGCCAGTGCGACGATCAGACGCGCTCGTAATTTTCATTGCTTTCACATTTTTTTTTTTTTTTTAGTATGGATCCCAAACTACTTGAAAATTGTAGAATAGTGTTTATAGTGTTTGTATCTGGCTGTGGTAATCATATTACGGGTTGTCGGGAAGTGTAAAGCGGAGACTTCGTTACCCTACTTCAGAGGTCTCCACAAGTCCTACTGTAACCGACGAAGGCTCAACAATCATTCCAGGAGAAAGCTGAAGGTATGTGCCATAAGCATATGTAATTTTCTTATTCTAGGCCTAATAACTGATTTTTGGCAAATATTTTTTGAGAGTCTGTCGGAGCCCAAATAACCCCGCGGCACACGCAAGTCATTGGTAAACAAGCCCGCGGTGTAGGGGTTAATGATGCACTGCCTGAAAGCGCGCACTTCCTCCACAAATCCCAAGGGCCCCATCTCCTTGTCGCAGTCCGGGTGTTCCAGGTAGTTGAGAACGAACTCTACATGTTCCCGGAGTGCACTCAGCTTGGGGATGGCTGGAGTAGTGTCATGCTGAGAGGAGTCCGCATCATCATCGCCATCCTTGTCAGAATCTTCAAGCTGCGTACTGACACCTGGAACTGAAGATGCGATCTCGATATCAGACATGATCTGATACCCAGGATCGCCCTCGTCGTCATCCAACCACTCACGCACTTTGTCCACATCAACATTGTCCCCATGCGCACTTAGACATGCATGGAAGTAGTCTACGTCAAAACCTAGGATATCGTGCCCCACATCCGTTCTGAGAAGCACACTAGACCAACCATTTTCTAGAGTCTTGACAGGGACTTCCTTCCATGCACTGGCCCAGTTGTTGGTTGCAGACTTGATGCTGAAGCGGCAAAGGTTTTCCAAAGTCCGCTGGCCTCGCGTGTCCCGTCCCTCCCTGCGCTCGTCCTCGTCCTCGAGAACAACCATCACCTCGTCCAGGAACTTCCTTCAGTATAGCCTCTTCGTTGCCACGATCACTCCTTGGTCCATTGGTTGGATGAGTGTAGTCATAGTAGGTGGCAGAAACATGCACCTAATGTGCCCATTCTCAGCCACCAAGTCCTTGTCACACGGGTGAGCAGGTGCATTGTCGAGGAGAAGGAGGGCCTTTACCTGGTCATGTCGGATTCCCAGTTTCTCCCCCTGGTAATGGATGACCTCTTTGACGAAATGGCAGTGGAACCAGCCTTTGAAGATCTGGGCAGTGAACCATGCCTTCAAAGAATGGTACCAAACAACAGGAAGGACATCCATCACCCCACGAAGACACCGAGGCTGCTTTGCACGGCCAACAATAACGGGTTTAGCTGGTGCATGCTGTTAGCATTGGCACAACACAAAGCAGATATCCATTACTTGGAGAGCTTGGAGTATTCTTAGGCAAAGAGCGATAGAATAAACCAGTTTCGTCAGCGTTGTGGACTTGACGAAGAATGAGGCCCTCCCTGTCGATCAAGCGCTTCACCTTGTGCCGAAACTCCTCTACTCCATCCTCGTTGGCGTCCAAAGCTTCGCCATGAGACTTATGGTTGGTAAGGCCATGTCATAACTTGAACGCGATGAGCCAACTCTCAGATGCCTTGAAGTCTAAGGCGTCGTGAAGCCATGCGAACTTCTCAGCAGCAGCCTTCAGCTCCATGCCACACACCAGCACACCAGCAGAACGTTGCTGTCAATACCAAATCAGCATGGAGCAGTTGACTTCAGCATACTTGGGAGTAAACATCATCTTCCTCTCCATGTTGCATTTGCTTTTTGACAAGAAGTCAGCCATGTACTGCATGAGTTTGTCGCGGGATCTCCTGATATAAAACAATGTAGATTGGGCCAGGTTGAATTCATGAAGGATGCGTGTGGTAGACCAGCCTGCATCCACCTTGTCCAATATATCCCTCTTCTTCTCTGGAGTCAAAACCACTCTCTTCCTCTTCTCAGGCAGCGGGGCCATCATCACACACTCTAACAAGAGGCACAAGAGCAGCAACAGAGCCTGCAGCAGGTAAGGCACCACCACAAAAGCAAGCACGTGGGCGGCCATGATCACGAGCGTGCGCTCACAACGAGAGACGAGTGGTAAGTGGGGAGGATGCAGGGGCACTCTAGTGGACAGCAGCAGAACTACGCACCAAAACACAGCTGGACCGTGCTGCGCGTGCTGGGTTCAAATTACAGGCAGAAAAAAGTCGGATTTTTTTTCGAATTTTTTGCGATTTTTGGCCCATTTTGGGAATATTGGATCCCGAGACCAAAATATCCAGTAAGTGGGGATGTCCGGAAAGTGGGCGTCCGGATAGTATGGGGATTTCTGTATTTCCATCTTCAGTTTCCCTTTGGCTATATTAATATAAACTTTATAGTAAAACTGCTAGCTCTGAACTACAGTATATATTTAGAGTTGTTTCGGAATATAGATTGTCCCTCCCAGGTTCTTGATTTTGATCTACTGCTTTTGTTCTTTACATCTTGAATTTCCCAAAGCTAACTCAAGACAAGTTTTACAGATGTAGCTAAGTAAGACTGCGATGAAAAGTTACTAGGTTGAACTACGAGTACATATGCATTCAGTTACTTCAGCTTACTTTTTATACAGTACTAGCAGAAACAAGACAACAATATCATTTCAAAGGTGTTTTAGAATAAGCTTTACAGTTGAATCGAGTCAGAATGAAATAAATAGGTGGATCTGAGCAATGTTTTCATGTTTTAAAGTACAAATTGCCCACTAAAAAGTGTTGTCCAACAGGAGCTACTGACTACACTCTTTCTGTCTTCACCTCTCTATAGTTCCCCACCAACCACGCCCATAATCTTTATGACAATATGATTAGAAGTGTCATGTAAGTTGTTTAATCTGAACTACATGTTCATTCAGAGAGGCTGCAAGGTACAGGCTGCTGAAAAGTATTGCAAATGAACTACTACTTTCATTTCGTTTAATCATCCTTATCACTCCGGCTACTTCAGACATATTTTATGAGAGAACTAAGTATGCTTGTCAAACAAAGCTGATGAATACGAACTACGTGTGCATTCATAGTTAATTTGGGGCATAGTTAGCTCCCTCTATTGTTTCCCAGTAATCAAGGCCTCAAAACTTGGTCAACAAATATTCTTTTTATTGTCCGTTGCAATCACAGCACAAACACATAATTGTAATGGTAAATTCTATTCTCCCTGACAAAAACACACAATACAGGATGATTGTGGAAGTTTTTCTTTTCTTTTTTTCTTCAAGTGGTGTAGCATTGCGGTTTATGTTTGTAAAGTTTCACGCTGGGTCTTCGCTCCTATTGTCGAGGTACAGGAGTCATGTTTTCCTTATCGTCCCCTGGTAACTTACCTCTCAACAGTGCCTCCGATTTCGTAAATATTTTGATAAGCATAGTAAACAGTTGTCAGTATTATTTGATAGGCCAAATATGCAGGCAATAATGGAGAATACAATATAAACACCATATTGAAGGTAAGTCTTAATTAACCCTCTCGTTAATGGAGGACACAGGCTGCGTCCAACTGCTGGCAAGTACTCAGGATGTGGGCTGGCTCAGCCTTGGCCAAGTGCTGGGAGAACCCCCCCCCCCTGTTTCCATGCATGTGGTACTTCTTAAACATTGTATTCTCAACCCCCTAGTTTTGCTTCTATCTCCATGATTTTTTACTCCTCGTAATCTTGAATAATTGTACTTGTTTATGGTGTTGATGAAAGCGTTTGGCGAATATATATTATTTCCTTCGTGTTTTCTCATTGAAATATATGTTCTATGGTAATTGTTACTGAAAAAGGATTTTAGGAAGTTTCATTAGCTACATTTTGGTAAATAAATATTTACTGAAGGACAATTTGGGTCTGTTTTACGTACTGCAAAAGGAAATTATCTTATGATCACACTGCAGTGTGGGAGCTGTGTTTCGCATGGCCAAAGTTGTTGCTAAATTATTTTTTTCCCCTGCCTTTATTTATGCCTCTATGTGCATGGGTGCAGCACGTGGGACAATACACTGAGATACAGCGTGCACCTTGGTGCATCCAGGAATGGATGCAAAAAAATTCTAAAGCAAAGAAATTAAGGGGCGATTTTGTTGTGACGTCCAGTAACGAGTGGGTGAGATTAGGTTCGATGCAGCCGTCGTCATCCAGTAATGAGTGCGTTACTTTTGCACCGCTACCCTAAGTATCGAAAGGGTTAAGTTGTCAATGTTCTGCTTTATACAAGCTTTTTCATGTCAATGAACAATATTCCAAGTGGACACCTTACATATCCTACTTTTGGTGGTGAGGGGCATAAGATGTGGGCAAAATTTCCTGACACTAAAGGAGTACCTGGACAAATCAGGACCAATGTTGGATTATTAGAGGAATACGCAGTGAGGTCCCGAAAGGGAATGTTTGGGTTTAAGTGGATGGCAGACACCCTCAAATATATGAATACATACACACATATCCACATACATATACATACACATATACCTATATAAACATACACACACACACACATATATATATATATCTTTGTATGTATATACTGTGGAGCCTCTGTGGTACAGTGGTACAGTGTGTGTTTTTGTACACGGGTGAACCAGGGTTCGCACCCCGCAAGGATAATAAACTTTAAGAGTGTTCACCTGGCCACGTACTACTTTGATGGATATAAGGGGTCCTGTGGTTGAACCAGTGTCGCTTGCTATAAAGTATGCTTGCACCTAGTCGGCTTGCATGGGCTGATTACACTTGGTTCACAGATTACATTCACATCCGAAGCCACTCCAACACTATATTTACACTTACAAGCACTTGTCACCCTACATACAATCTCCACCAAACAGCCTAAGCCACTTGGTAGAGATACATTGCCCGTATCATCCCGACTTCAGTCGGGATAGGCCGGTCCTGCAGTGGATACTCAAACGGTTGATAATGATGATGATGATGATGTATATACTATAGTGTATATACGCATGTATACGTACAGAAATACACATGTTTTATGCCAACATACATACCGTACATATGTATAGACACGCAAACAACCACCCATATTATACTAATGCTGACAGTAATAACAACAACAGCAATAAACTGAAAATGTTAACAAGAATCATATGAACTGGTGATAATAATAATAATAAGAAGAAGAAGAAGAAGAAAATAAAAATGATAATAATAATCGTGATGATTATACTAACAAAGAACAACACATAAGGATAATAATAATAATAATAATAATAATAATAATGATAATAATAATAATAATAATAGTAATAATAATAATAATCCATCCATTCATCCATCATCCAATCCTCCATTGCCCCAAGAGGAGCATAGGAGCCCAGGGCTAGGCAGTTGGTCTCGACATTTAAGATGAGAGTGACCAGCCTCACTCATCCCTGAGTGGCATTATATGGGGAATCAAGCCCAACCACCCCTTGGATATAAACCTTCACCAGTTCAATCTGACTGGAGTGCAATAATTACCCACTAAACCACCAGGTGCCAAAATTTGGTTATATGGTTACCACCCAGCATAGTAAATGGCTTCCTGGTGTACAGGAAACCATTTGGCTTGTCACTTAGTGTAGAGTCACCCACAGCCAGAAGGAAAAGGAAAGAATGAAGGAAGAAAGACAGAAGAGGGAATGTAAAGTCACCCATAGGTAGAAGGACAAGGAAAGAATGAAGGATAGAAAGACAGAGGAGGATGGAAGGAAAGAAGGATGGAAGAGAGGAAAGAGCAGACACCCAGGAGCAGCAATACATCGAGTGAGTGGATGGTGAGCTCCCCCACCTACCACTAAAAATAGATGAGCCTGCGAGAAGAGTAGACTTGGCAATTAGAGAAGGAGATTGAGGGATTTAATCCCCGAGCTAGACAACTAAGGCCATATAGCCCCGCTAGGTTACAGGAGCCTGCTACCACTCCTGGTATGGCAGCCCAGGGCGAGGCTCAAACTCACAATCCCCAGATCACAAGCTCGAGGCTCCACCTCTAAGCCACCGTGCCCCCAATAATAATAACAATAATAATAATAATAATAATGATGACGATGATGATGATGATAATAATAATAATAATAATAATAATAATGATAATAATTAACCCCCTCACGCAAGATGACGCATCGCGAGTCATAAGCCTTGAAATCTGGCCTATTGCTTTTGACTCTGATAAGTCCCAAATGAAGCCTATCAATCTCAACGGGTTAATTATATTACTTAACCCCTTCACCCAAGATGATGCAATGTAAGTCATAATTCTTGCAGTCTGAAGAGTTTGCAATGACGCAACATGACGCAACTTCTCTATAAATGGTCATAGAAACTTTTCCTGAAGATGGATTTGCGTCAAATTTGGTTGAGTCAAAGCTGAGGGTTGCCAGGTCCAGGGGAAATATATGGCAACAGCCGGGAGCTTATTGGAAGGGTAAGCGGCCTATATTTAGGTCAGTATTGTCCCGTCAGTCAGACTGCAAGGGTGTGTGAGCGCACGGCCAGGCATTTAAACCCGCATTTGGCTACTATGGCACCATCCATACCTTAAATGTGTATAGTGATATTGTAATGTATATAGTGTAGTGTGCTTGTGAAAAATGTTTATAAGTGTTTCTTATATATTTTCAGAGAAATGTAGATCTGAAAATTCCTAACCGAATTTTACTGTTCCATTGCTATTGTTACATTACACTAAACGTGAAAAATGTCTCGCAAGGGCTTATCTGAGAAAGATTGCATGAAATACTTATTCAGTGGAAGTGAGTGAAGAAAGCAGTGAAGCTGAAATGGAAAGTGAATATGTTGAGGAGGTGAGAGTGAGAAGTAGGAGAGTAAGGGTGAAATATACCCTACGAGTGATAGGGCAACCCCACAGTCAGTTCCTTTCACCACTGCCACCATCCTCCTTTTACCACTGCCATGACTGATGCTACTACAACTCCTACCGCCATCACTCAGACGACATTTTTCACCTTTCCAGAGACCACTATACTGGTGAATGCATACAGCAGTAAATCACATCACAAACACACACACACACACACACACACACACACACACACACACATTCACAGACACACACACACACACACACACACACACGGGTGTGTGCGTGTGTGAAGGTCACAGCCTTGCCCTTAGATCGGACTATATGAGCTCTCAGCTCCCTTCCGGGAGGGTAAAAGCTGACGATCACGACCATCAAGTGATCCTGACTGACCCGGTGAATTACACACACACTTACACATCACAAATACTCACACACACACTCGGGCTGTGATCGTACCTGTCCTCCTCTCTGCAACTCCATCTCCTCTCGAGAAACACTACAACACTGCTAGAGGACGTGAGTAACCAGATTATTTGTCTAGTTCTTATACTATTGTAGTGTCAGGTATAAATTGTGTGTTTACTATATATTTCTCATAGGGAAAATGTGGTGCATTTCACTGCTATTCTCTCAGTCATTATACTCGTAAAATATAGGTCACATAAATAATCTGAAAAAAGCTTGATCAAGCTGATGATTTCCTATTCATACTTTTGTAAAGTATGTGAAATAAATAAAGTGTGTGAAAATAAATGGGGAAAAGTTACGAAAGACGAACATACTTAGCCTATAGGCCTGAGCATACGTGCTGTCACAGCGCAAACCGTGCGCAACCCATCATAACTTTTCAAAATTCATTTTCTCCATAACAATAATGGTTATAACACTGTGAATTATATCATGGGCTTCCTTAACCTTTGGGCTACAAAACTATAGAATTTACATATATGCTTGTTACAGTGTCACTAACAACATATGAAATAATAAACAAATCAGATGTTTTTAGGTAATTTTCGTAGTTTTTTTTTTTTTTTCGATTTACTAAAAAACTATTGGATGGATCAACTTCAATCTTTCACAGATCCATCGTTCTTCTCCTAGATCTATCAACAGTGGTGTTCCTCAGGGCTCTGTCCTATCACCAACTCTCTTCCTTTTATTCATCAATGATCTTCTAAGCTGTACATCTAACCCTATCCACTCATACGCTGATGACTCCACCCTTCACCTTTCCATTCGGTTCCCGCAACGCCCATCTCAACAGTTACTTCAAGAAACAAGGGATGAGGCTATGGCACACCTAATGTCTGACTTGGCCCGTATCTCTGACTGGGGTAAAAATAATATGGTTGTCTTTAATGCATCTAAGACTCAGTTCTTACACCTATCAACCCGACAAAATCTTCCACAGGTATACCCATTAATGTTTAATAATATTCAGCTTAATCCTGCATCATCCTTGAACATGCTTGGGGTTTCATTTACTCAGGACTTATCTTGGAAAGATCATATTACATCTCTTGTAAAATCTGCTTCCAAGAGATTGGGTGTGCTAAGCCGACTCCGCTCTTTCTTTACCCCTGCACAATTGTTGACTCTATACAGGGGTTTTATCCGCCCCTGTGTGGAGTACAACTCTCATGTGTGGGGAGGCTCCCCACATACAGCTCTTCTCAATAGGGTGGAGTCAAAGGCTTTTCGTCTCATTAACTCTCCTCCTCTTACTGACTCCCTTCAACCTCTGTCTCTTCGCCGCACTGTTGCATCTTTATCTCATTTCTATCACTACTTTAATGGTCACTGCTCCTCTGAACTGTCTGCTTGCATTCCTCCACCTCTACGACGGGTGCGTAGCACCCGTCTGGCAACAAACTCTCATCCCTTTTCTGTCCAACTCTCTAATGCAAGAGTTAACCGTTACTCCCAGTCTTTCATTTATGCAACAGGTCAGCTCTGGAACTGTCTCCCTCTATCTGTATTTCCTGCTGCGTATGATCTCCAGTCTTTCAAACGCAGTGTGTCCAGGCATCTCAAAATGATCGGATCTTGAATTTGGCTCTCTATTGTATTTTGTTTTTCTCTTGGAGGGAATTGTTACTGCGGGCTCTTGGCCTTTGGTTCCTTCTTCCTCGCATAAAAAAAAAAAAAACTTAGACATGTCCTTTGCAGTTGCACATCACAGGAAAAAATATCCACAGTGATGTTGGGAAGTTATGAGAAGCTAGTTTTCACATATATAAGATTTATTCTGGCTTCATTTCAGGACATTTATTCATCTGTTTTTTTTTTTTTTCTTATCTTATAGTATAAACATCAACGAAGATTATGGGAGGCGATTTATAACAATATAAGCACTTTCCGGGGGTACTGTTGGGTCATAGAAATTTTCCCTTGATGCGCGCAAGGAGCCAACCCGAGCAAGGTATTCGTTCTGTGCATGGAACCGAAACTTATTGGAAACTTATGGTGCACAAGGGGGTTAATGACATCAAGAGTGGGAGACTGACGAGGAGAGTATATGTGAATGAGGTGGAGGGGGGGAGAAGAAGGGGGAGGCCGAGGATGAGATGGGGGGATGGAGTGGAGAGGTATATGAGAGAGGGGGTGTGAGCTGGGAGCAGGGCAGTGAAATGGCAGGGTCAGGACGACATGAAGGCGATTTGTTTGTGGCCACCGCTTACGGGATTAAGGCGTCTGGCAATAGATACACAGGTAGATACAACATCAATACGACCAAAATTCTCATTAATAGCATAGTTCTCATATCCTTAGGACTATGCATAATACACAGCACGTCGACTGTACGAGTGTGTGTGTGTGTGTGTGTGTGTGTGTGTGTGTGTGTGTGTGTGTGTGTGTGTGTGTGTGTGTGTGTGTGTTCTTAACTAATTGTATCTTAACAGGAATGAGTCGAGCTCGTACTGTCTATCCGTCTATCTATCTATTGCCAGATGCCTCAATCCCTTATACGGGGTGGCCACAAACAAATCGCCTCCACATCACCATGTCCCCCGCCATTTCACTGCCCGGCTCCCAACTCACACAACCCTCTCTCCTATACCTCTCCACTCCATCCCTCCATCTCATCCTTGGCCTTCCCCTTCCTCTTTCCCCTTCCACCTCACTCACATACAGTACACTCTCCTCGTCAGTCTCTCGCTCTCCATCCTCTCCACATGGCCAAACCACCTCAGTGTGTTTCTCCTAATGCTTCCTATCACATCCACATCCACATCCCAACGCTCCTTCACATCCTCATTTGACAGTCTGTCTCTCCATGTGACTCCACAGGCTCCTTTCAAATAACTCATCACTGCTCTCACTCTTGTGTCCCTCCAACAACGTCCAAGCTTCACTTCTGCACATTAGATCTCTATCACAATACTGTCTTGTAATAACTTTTTCACTTCCATGCTCACTTCCCTGTTTCTTATCACTGCCTTCAAGGAACCAGCAGCCTTTCTTCCTTGTTGTACCTTTTCAAGCACCTCACCCTCCAAACCTCCATCCTTGCTCATCAAACTTCTCAAGTACTTAAATGCACTCACATTTTCCATTTCCTCATCATCCAACCTCACTGCACATTCACTGACTTCACCTGTCTCGAAGACCATAACTTTACTATTCCCTACATTCATCTTTAGAGTCCGTTTTTAACACACTCTCCCAAACTCACCCACCAAGCCTTGCAGCTCCCCTTTGTCTTCACATAACAACACAGTATCATCTGCAAACAACAGTATAGGGAGTTTCCAAACACTGCCGTCTCTCATTAGGGCCACCCCAACATCCTCTGCCCTACCTTGTATCCCTTTTATAACCTCATCCATATACAGATTGAACAACCATGGAGACATGACACATCCCTGTTTCAACCCAACCTTCAAATAGAAAAACTCACTCAGTTCGCTATACACACTCACTGCAGCCTTAGCACCCTCATACATACTCTTCACAGCATTCAACAACTCCTCATCTACTCCATATATTCTTAATACTTTCCACAATCCTCATCTATCAACCCTGTCATATGTTTTCTCCAAATCCATGAAGGCCGCATACAACTTCTTTCCTTTCTCCAGAAACTTTTCCGCTAAAGATCTAAGAATGAATATCTGATTTACACAACCTCTTCCCTTCCTAAAGCCTCCCTGTTCTTCTCCAACTAATTCCTCTGTTATTTCCCTAATTCTGTCAATAAGAATCCTAACATATACTTTTCCTGTTACACTAAGTCAAATGCCCCTGTGATTACCACACACTTCTTTTTCCCCTTTTCCTTTGTACAAGGGAATAATTATACCTGACTTACAATCATTCGGGACTCTGCCCTCCTCCCAGGCCAATCTGCACATCTTCCTCATCCATTCTACTACTATCTCACCCCCATGCTTCAGCATTTCACCACACACTCCATCACTTCCTGGGGCTCTCCCCATTTTGAGTTTCTTCATTGCTTCCACAACTTCTATCCTACTGATTTTTTCCAGTTATCTCACTTCCCTCCTTCTCCCAGCAATTCTCCAGCCTCTTATACTTGCATTACTTTCATTCTCTATGTTCAACAATTCATTAAAGTGTTCTGTCCATCTGCTCACTTTTTCTCACTTCTCAACTAATAATCTACCACTTTTATCTTTCACTCTCCTACTAACTTCACTGCCACCCTGTCTGACTCTCTTTACCTCTTTCCAGAAGATTTTCTTACATTCCCTCCACTTGACACTCAAATTCCTTCCGAATCCCTCATCCACTCTCTTCTTACGCTCTCTTACTAATCTTTTCAACTCTCTCTTCCTTTCTACATATAACTCTCTCTTCCCTCTCTCACCTTCTTCCACGCCCCTATTTCTCATCCATCCATTATGTTTTTTTCTTTTGTGCCACAGCCTGTCTTACCTATGCATTCCACCATGCTGTTCCTTGCACCCCCCCTCCCCCCTCGTCTTCTCTTCACCCCACACACCACCTCACATGCTTCGCATATTTCTTCAGTGAATATCCTGCGCACACCTTCCATGTCCCCCATCTGCTACAATTCATTTTTACCCAATCGTTCCTCCACTTCTGTCTTATATTGTGCCATTTTCTCATCCTCTTGTAACCTTTCCACTCTCCTTGCATATACTCCTAATGTCCTTTGTTCAGTCCCTAGTCGACATCTTGTGGTCAGTCCTGATCCGAGACTTCATGTTCGTATTTTTAGTTAGTTATTTTCCGGGGAGGGGCATTAACCTTCCGCCAACTCACTTTCTATCACGTAGGGAACACATGTCGGTTGATTATAAGGTTACCACTCAGCGTTGTAAATGATTTCCTGGTTTACAGGAAATCATTTGGCTTGCCACTCGATGCTGAGCCACCGTAAAAACGGTACCACTACACTAACTGGGTGGATAATGGGCGCCCCCACCTACCGTTTATTAAATCACTTTAATCATACATATCTTTAAATTTATGAATTGTTTTGACACACACTATTTCATTCGGTAGTGCATTCCACTGATCAATTGCCCAATTAAATGGGAAACTGAATTTCCTTACGTCTTTATCACAGCTCTTTTTATGCAGTTTTTTGCAGTGTCCTCTTGCTGATGGTTCTCCATAGGTTATATACTCGTTTGTCTATTTTCTTTTTCCCTGAGACATTTATATAGCGTAATCATGTCTCCTCTTTTCCTTCCCTCCTGTAGTGGTGGCAGATTCAGTTTTTCTAGTCTTTGTTCGTAGCTTAGATCTCTTAAGCTTGGTACCCCATCTTGTAGTGGCCCTTTGAACTTTTTCAATCTTATCTATGTGTTTCTTGAGGTGAGGATTCCCAACTACTGATGCATACTCCAGGGATGGTCTGATGAATGATGTTATTACCTTTCTCAGCATGTCTTGATTTACGTATGTGAATGCTACTCTCATATTAGCAAGCAGTGTATACATGTTCTGTACCTTCTCACTGATGTGGTCATCTGGAGATAGTCTGTTATTGATAATCACTCCTAGGTCCTCTCTGATAAGTGTACGGTTTTACTTCCAAACTTATAATCCCAGTCTGGTCTTTTTCCACTTTTACCAAACTTATTTACATGACACTCGTCCACACTGAATTCCATTTCACATTTATCGCTCCATTCATGAAGTTTATTTACTTCTTCTTGCACCCCTCTATAAGTCTGTGTTAGTAATTCTCCTTTGTGTTTTTGCATCATCAGCAAACATACTTAGATAGCTTTCATTTCCAATGTTACTATCTATGTCATTTATATACAGTAAAAACATAATTGGTGCCAGCACTGAGCCCGTTGGAACTCTGCTAGCCACTTCCCTCCATGATGAGTAATTTCTCCTTAGTATTTTTCTCACTTCCCTTTTTCTGAGAAAATCTTGCATCCAATAGCACAGGTTGCCTTGGATTCCTCCATGATGGTATACTTTCAACAAAAGTCTTTGGTGCGTTACTCTGTCAAATGCTTTCTTGAAATCTAGATAGATACTGTCCACCCATCCTTCTCTTTTCTGTAATGTGTCTGTAACTCTGTAACTTAACAGGTTAGTAACACATATAAGGCTTCTTACATCTAAAGTATTCCAATTTATCTTTGTACTGAAGTCTGCAGTTAGTATAATTTTCTCAGATTTCTCTTCCTTTCTATGTAGTAATGCTCTTAAACTGTGAATTGTACTCTTTGCCAGGTCTTCATATTCGCCTCTTTCCCAAGTGTTTGTTCTGGGTGGCATGTATAAATTTCTCACAGTTAATTTCTCTTCAGATATAGTAATTCCTACTGGAATCATTTCTACTTGTGAGGATATATCTAGTTCTGTGTCTTTGACTTGTAGATTTTTCGTTGTCACTTATAATTCCTCCTCCTTTTTTTTTTTAGTTCTTATATCTTCTCCATATACTGTATTCCTCTAAGTTTAGGGTATCATTTGATATCCTTGGGGTAAATTTTGTTTCAGTTAGGCAATTAATATGAAGTTCCTTTTCTTTAGTATAATCTTTCATCTCTAATAATTTAGATACCATTCCATCTGCATTTGAGTACATTAACTTAATCATCTTGTTTACATACTTGCCATAGCTTGAGTCTATTACTTTCCTTTTTTTATTCCCTTCTGGTTAAGTGCCATTTTCTTACCAGCGATCCAGTTACTTTGAAAAAAAAAAATACTGTTCTCTTCCTCTGATCTTGCCTCTTTTTTTTTTTTTTTTTCCTTCCTCCTTCTTCTCCTTTAGTGTACCCAATTCCTCTTGAGTTAGGCATCTTTTTATCCGTACTTTTTTGAATTCCTCTTTTTCCATGAGTTTGTTGGCATCTTTAGTATTTACTCTACAGTGTTTGCACTCTGCAATATTATTTTCAGGGGCCTTGACTTACTTCTCTCATATTTCCCTAGCTTTTCATGTTCTTCTATGTCTTTCTCACAGATATCCTCTAGTACTTGCTGCAGTATGTTCTTTAGATTTTCCATACCCTTTTTGTCCCTTGAGATTGTTTTTTTTTCTTCTTCTTCTTCTTCTTCTTCTTCCCCAATGCCACTGATTACTATGGATTTGTTAATCTCTACAGCTTCCCTGACTAGTTTCGTTTTTCTCTATAATTTGTTTTGCTTCCTTTCTTACGCTTTCTTCTTCTTCCCTTGTATCTAAATCATTCTTTACTTTCACCATTTCAGCATATGCAGTTTGTACCTCGTATTGGTAATTTCTCACCGTTTCATTTACCTGTGTTATTTTCCCTTCAGCGTTACTACTTTGGTCTATCAGACTGCTTGAATGCCTGATTTTCTCCGTATCGTTTCTGAAATCATCCACAATTCTCTCATAGTTAACAACTGTACATCCCATTTTACTAGCCTTTGTTCTCAGTGAATTTACTTCAGCTGACAGTTCATCTATTGTTGTGGCTTTTCTGTTTATTTCCTTTATTAATTCTTTTTTTTTTTTTCATTCTGTCTGCATAGCTCATTCTTGATTTCATCAGTTTCCATTTGAAAACATCTTTCAAGTCTCCTCACTTTTTCATCTAATTTATCGTAAGTTTCCTATTCAACCAGGTCTGGGTAGAAGTCATCCTGTTTTTTACCTTTGTCTTTTTTCTTAACACCTTCCAAAAGCACATTTCCAAAATAAGAAGCCATCTTGAAGAAAAGATTTCTACTTACAGTTTCTGCATCACTTTGTCGTCTGCTAGCCTCGATGTTGTCCAGCTGACGTAAGTAAATTCATCACGTTCCTTGTCACTGATATGGATGTTTTCTTACTTTAGGCTACACTTCTTTGTTATTTCTTGTTTTACTATGTTGGATCATCACCTAAATTATCCTGATACGAGCTTGACCCATAAATTTGTACAATTTAGGTTTCCTCATAGCGGAGCTCAGTTATACACATCCGACCCACGTGCTAGTGGAGCTAGTGGTGTGTTCTTACCTAATTGTATCTTTACAGGAATGAGTCAACCTCGTACTGTCCTGTGTCTTAAACCATATTTATCGTACATATCCTTAAATCTGTGAATTGTTTTGGCACACACTATTTCGTACAATTTAGGTATCCCCATAGCGGAGCTCAGTTATACACATCCGACCCACGTGCTAGTGGAGCTAGCGGTGTGTTCTTACCTAATTGTTCTTACCTAATTGTATCTTTACAGGAATGAGTCAACCTCGTACTGTCCTGTGTCTTAAACCATATTTATCGTACATATCCTTAAATTTGTGAATTGTTTTGGCACACACTATTTCATTCGGTAGTGCATTCAACTGATCAATTGCCCTATTTGGGAAACTAAATTTCCTTACGTCTTTATCACCTCTCTTTTTATGCAGTTTTTTGCAGTGTCCTCTTGCTAATACTTCCCCAAACGTTAAGTAATCATTTAAGTCTATTTTCTCCTTCCCTGATATGCATTTAGCATAATCATGTCACCTCTTTTCCTTCTCTCCTCTAGTGTTGGTAGATTCAGTTTATTTAGTCTTTCTTCGTAGCTTAGATCCCTTAAGCTTGATACCCATCTTGTAGCGACCCTTTGAACTTTTTCAATCTTGTCTATGTGTTTTTTGAGATGAGGACTCCAGACTACTGATGCATACTCCAGGGTTGGTCTGATGAATGATGTTATTATCTTTTTAAGCATGTCTTCATTTATGTATGTACGCTATTCTCATATTGGGAAGCAGTGCATACATGTTCCGTACCTTCTCACTGATGTGGTTAGCCGGAGATAGTCTGTGATTGACAATCACACCTAGGTCCTTCTCTCTTTCTGATATGTGTAGGGTTTTATTTCTTAATGTATAATCCAAATCAGGTCTTTTTCCACTTTTACCAAACTTGATTACATGACACTTGTCCACATTGAATTCCATTTGCCATGTATTACTCCATTCATGAAGTTTATTTAATTCTTCTTGTAGCTCTTTACAAGAGTCTGTGTTAGTAATTCTCCTTTGTATTTTTGCATCATCTGCAAACATATTTAGATAGCTTTCATTTCCAGTGTTACTGTCTATATCATTTATATACATTAAAAACATGATTGGTGCCAGCACTGAGCCCTGTGGTACTCCACTAGTCACTTCTTTCCATGATGAGTAATTTCCCCTTAGTACTGTTCTCATTTTTCTTTTCATGAGAAAATCTTGCATCCAACAATACAGATTGCCTCGAATTCCTCCTTGATGGTACAGTTTCCATAAAAGTCTTTGGTGTGGTACTGTGTCAAATGCTTTCTTGAAATCTACATAGATACTGTGCACCCATCCTTCCCTTTCCTGTATTGTGTCTTTTACTCTGTCATAGTAGCTCAACAGATTAGTAACACACGATTTTCCTTTCCTGAAACCAAATTGTCTTTCTTTTATCATACTGTGTTCTTCTAGGTGATTTACCCAAGGTTTTCTTATGAGCTTTTCTAATACCTTGCTTACAACACTGGTTAGTGATAATGGTCGGTAGTTAAGTGAATTTTGTCTATTCCCTTTCTTAATTAAGGGAACAATGTTTGCTTTCTTCCAAATATCAGGTAGTTTACCTTGACTCAAGGATTTCTTGAAAATTAAAAATAATGGTTTACTTAACTCCTTTGCACATTCACGTAGCACCCAACATGAAATTTCATCAGCACCATTTGCTTTTCCTTTGTCTAATTTACTTAGCTCCTCCTTTATTTCTTTTTCTGATGTTTGTATATCTGGTAGTATGTGTGGGCATGCATGTTCCACATAATCTCTCTCAAATTTTTTTTCCTCTGTAAAAACTGATTGGAAATTCTTGTTTAGTGCATCACAAATATCCTTCTCTTGTGTACAGGTGATTCCATCGTCCGTAATGGACTGTATTTTATCTTTTACTTTGGTTTTGCTTCTGATGTAGCTGTAAAATAGCTTTGGTTGATCACTACTTTTATTTATGATATCCTCCTCAAACTGTTTTCGGGCTTCCCTCCTTATTCTTGTATAATCGTTTCTTGCCTGTTTGTAATTATTATATGCCCTTTCACTATCGTGTCTTCTGTATCTATTCCACAACAAATTTCTTTTTTCTTTTGATTTTTTACATTCTGTATTGAACCATTTCTTTATTTTCTTTTCTGCTTCTTTGTGCTGTGAGATGTACTTCTGGACTCCTATCTCATAAAGTTCACAGAATTTTGCATGTAGAGCATTGAAATCTTGTCCTCTAAGCTCCTTTTCCCAAGCAATTTCTAAGAAGTACTTCTTTAGGTCATGATACTTTCCCTTTTTTTAGTTTAGGCTCTTTTTGTAATTCTCATTGCTGTTATCTATGTCATATGCAATCCTGAAACTGCATTTCAGTACTACATGGCCGCTTTTGCCGAATGGAGGGTGATATATTAAATTGTCAATATCGTTTTCTTGCCTAGTAAATATGAGATCTAGCATAAAGGGCACATCGAGTCCTCTTTTTCTGGTGCTTTCCCTTACATGTTGCGTTAGGAAAAACTCTTGCACAATATCCAGGAGTTTTTGGTCCCAACAGCTTTCTTGGCTTATTATATCTAGAGTATTCCAATTTATATTTGTATTAAAATCTCCAGTTAGTATAATTCTTTTCGATTTCTCTTCCATTTTATGTATAACTGCTGTTAAATTCTGAATTGTACTCTCCGCCAGGTCCTCATATTCGTCTCTTTCCCATGTGTTTGATCTGGGTGGCATGTACAAATTGGCTACAATTACTTTCCATTCAGATGTATTTATCTCTACTGCAATCAGTTCTACTTGTGAGGGTATATCTAATTCTAATTCTTTGACTTTTAGATTTTTCTTAGTTAATATTATAATTCCTCCTCCTTTTTTTTAAGTTCCTATGTCTCTTACATATATTCCTCTAAGTTTAGGATGTCATTCGATATCCTTGGTGTTAATTTTGTTTCAGTTAGGCATATTATATGTGGTTAATTTTCTCTGACATAATCATTCATCTCTAATAATTTAGATACCATTCCATCCACAGTTGAGTACATCAAGTTAATCATCTTGTTTATATACTTGTCATGATTTGGTTCTACTACCTTCCTCCTTTTTATTCCCTCCTGTTTAAGTACCACTGTCGTACCTGCAATCCAATTACTTTGTAAAAAAATGTATTCTTCTCCTCCTCTGATCTTCCCTCATTTTTTGCTTTTGCTTCCTCCCTCTTCTCTTTCAGTAATTCCAGTTCCTCTTCTGTTAGGCATCTTTTTATCCATACATTTTTTTACTCCTCTTTTTCCATAGGATTCTTTGCATTTTTCAGTATCTCCTCCACGGTGTTTACACTCTGGAAGGTTACCTTTAGGGATCTTGACTTGCTTTTCTCGTATTTCCCTAACCTTTTGTGTTCCTCTATGTCTTTACTGCAGATTTCCTCTGATACTTCTTTCACTGTGCCCATTACATTTGCCATCTTTTTGTCTCTTGAGATCTTGTTTTTTACTTCTTCCTCTTCTATACCAGTGATTACTATAGATTTGTTAATATCCACTGAATCTCTGACTAACTTAGGATTGTTTTGGATTATTCTTTTCACTTCCTTTTTAATGCTTTTTTCTTCCACCCTTGTTTCCAAGTCTTTCTTTACTTTCCCCATTTCAGCATAAGTGGTTTCCACATCATTTTAGTAGCTTTGCACAGCTTCATTCACCTGTGTTATCTTCTCCTCAGTATCACTGCTCTGGTCTATCAGACTGCTTACTTACCTAATTGTCTCTGTATCATTTTTGAACTCTTCCATAATACTCTAGTGGTTGACTACTGTACTTGCCACTTCACTAATTTTCCTCCTAAGTGTACCCACTTCAACTGTTAGCTCATCTATGGTTGTGTCTTTCTTGTTGACTTCCTTTCCTAATTTTTCTATTTCTTCCTTTTGCAATTGCATCTGTTTCTTGTGTGTGTGTGTGTGTGTGTGTGTGTGTGTGTGTGTGTGTGTGTGTGTGTGTTCTGAGTCACGTTGGATCATCTCCATGGAACGGCAATTTTGATTATCTGTTGGACTGTTGTGAGTGTTTATTGCTAGTAGCTTCATCGAAGCTACTAGCATTAAACACACAAACACACCCACACTCAGCGTGATGTGTTTTATGTTTAGTACCTGTGTTGTTGTTGTTGTTGTTGTTGTTGTTGTTGTTGTTGTTGTTATTATTATTATTATTATTATTTTTATTATTATTATTATTATCATCATTGTGTATCATAATTATTATTTTCTCTTAATTGTTGTTGTTGTTACTGTTGTCAGTATTAGTATGATATGTGTTTGTGTGTGTCTGTATATATATGTACGGTATATATGTTGGCATATAACATGTGTATTTCTGTTTGTGTCTGGAGAGAGAGAGAGAGAGAGAGAGAGAGAGAGAGAGAGAGAGAGAGAGAGATTCTGTGGTACAGTGGTAGAGTGTGCGTTTCGTACACGGGTGAACCAGGGTTCGCGCCCCCCCAGGGGCCACATGCTGCATTGGCAGACACAAGGGGTGCTGTGGTTGAACCAGTGTTGCTTACTATAAAGTATGCTTGCACCCAGTCGGCTTGTGCGTGCCGATTACACTTGGTTCACAGACTACACACACATCCAAAGCCACTCCAACACTACAATTACACTTACAAGTACTTCTCACCCTACATACAATCTCTACCAGACAGCCTAAGCCACTTGGTAGAGAGACATTGGCTGTATCGTCCCGACTTCGGTCGGGATAGGCCGGTCCTGCAGTGGATACTCAAATGGCTGATGATGATATATATATATATATATATGTAGAGGTGTGCGGTACATAGGAGGACTACTGGGCCCTGAAAGCAGGCTGTGAAGCCTATGCCCAGAGTCGGTCACATAAATATATATATATATATATATATATATATATATATATATATATATATATATATATATATATATATATATACATATATATATATATATATATATATATATATATATATATATGTGTGTGTGTGTGTGTGTGTGTGTGTGAGTGTATGTTTATATAGGTATACCGTATATGTATGTATATGTATGTGTATATGTGTGTATGTATTCATATATTTGAGGGTATGCATCATCCACTTGATCCCAAACATTCCCTCACGGGACCTCACAGCCTATTCTTCTAATAATTCGTCAAGGGTCCTGATTTGTCCAGGTGCTCCTTTAATGTCAGGAAATGCTGCCCACATCTTAAGCCCCCCCCCCCACCAAAAGTAGGATATATATAAGGTGTCCACTTGCAATATTGTTCATTGGCATGAAAAAGCTTGTATGAAGTGAAACGTTGCCATCTTAATAAAGGCTTCTCTTCAATACAGTGTTTGTACTGTATTCTTCATTATTGCCTGCATATTTGGCCATTCAAATAATTCTGACAACTGTTTCCTATGCGTATCAAAATATACATGAAATTGAACGCACTGTTGATAAGTAGGTTGCCAGGGCACGGTAATGAAAACTTCAGACTCCTGCACCTCGACAATAGGAACGAAGACCTAACATGAAAGTCGACAAAAGGAAACCGCAATGCTCCACCAATTAAAAGTAAAAAGAAAAAAAAAACTTCCACAATCATCCTGTATTGTGTGTTTTTGTTAGGGAGAGTTGTATTTTTTATTTTTTTTAAATAAATAACAGAACGGAGGAAAGAAAAACAAATGGGTAAAAAAAAAATAGTCCATACACCAGATTACTGGTGTCCTCTGTTCATAAAATATCTGTAACAGTTAGACTTGAACAGCTGTGGGTTGAAATTTGGAGGAAAACAACTCTGGGGAAGCGAGTTCCAGAGAGATGCAGTTCGGGGAATGAAAGAATTCTGATAGGCAGAAGTTCTGCAATATGGCTGAGTGACATTCCAGTCATGAGCGCTACCAGATGCTCGTGTAGCACGAGGGAAGGCATAGAGAGGTGGCACCATGGACGCAACTTCGTCTGAGCATTTGCCAAAAAAATATCTGTAAAATAATGCAAGGGAGGCAACATTCCTTCTTACTTGCAGGGGAGGTAGTTTATATGTAATGGCAGGGTTGTTAATGATTCTAACAGCTTTATTCTGAATTTTGTCTAGTTGTCTTAATGCAGCCTCTCCACAACCATTCCACAAGGGTGAGCAATATTCAAGCTGAGAGCGCACATGACTCTTTTAAATTATAGCTAACTGCTCATCGGCGAAGAAGTTACGGACTCTGTACAATAATCCAAGTTTCTTTGAGGCGGTTTTAGCAAGTGATGTGACATGAGAGGTCCAGCTGAAGGCACTGTTAAGTGAGACACCAAGAATTTCAATACTTTTGGAGATGGGAATATTAGTAGCACTGAAGGTAATGTACGAATCTGGCAATATCTGTTTATTAGTAAACTGTATATATTTAGTTTTACTAGCAGTAAAAGAGACAAGGTTGTTTTGTCCCCATTCGCTGATTGTAGATAGATCTTGATTTATGGAGATGGCTGTACTGAGTTGAGAGGTAGAGATATTAGACTTTGTAAATGGATGTCTGAGTGTGAATGAACTATGTAGTGTTGAGTCATCTGCATATGAGTGAATGGGATTGTGAGTGACAGATAAGAGATCATTAATATGAACCAGAAATAGGGTTGGCGCCAGAACTGATCCCTGCGGCACGCCAGCGTTAATTGAGTGGAAATTCGAATATACATCATCTACTTTTACTCTTATTTTCCTGTTACCAAGATAAGAAGAAATCAAAGGAACAAAAGACGTTAGTCCATAGCAAGGGAGTTTGGACAGCAGGGAACGGTGCCATACTCTGTCGAAAGCTTTAGAGATATCAAGAGCTACTGCATGAGTTTCTCCAAAAAGATCAATTAATTGATGGATGGTATGAGTTAAGAGATTGAGTATGTCAATGGTGGATCTTTCGTGGCGAAAACCGTATTGTCTATCACTAATTAAGTTGTTGGATTCAAGATGTTTAACAATATGCTTATTAATTAAAGTTTCAAATACCTTACCAAGAGAAGATGTGACAGCTATTGGTCTGTAATTGGAGGGGTCAGACGAACTTCCTTTCTTCGGAACTGGGTGGATATTGGCTTCTTTCCATGAATTTGGGAATAAAGAAGTACGAATGCATAGTCTGAATAATTTAGCTAGGACAGAGGCAAGTTCAGGGGAACACTTTTTCAAAACAATTGGCGGAATTCCATCTGGGCCTGGAGCTTTGTTGGTAGGTAAATTGTCTAGGATGGATTTTACGAATCTTGTCTTTATTTTAAGTGGGGCAATTTCGGGAGAATCAAGTTCCAGTACTGAGAAATTCTGGCTGGTATCATCTATGGTAGAGTTTCTGGCAAAGGTACAATTATGTGTTTCTGCTGTGGTTGTCACAGACAGTAAAATGAATCTTTGTTGACCAAGTTTTGAGGCCTTGGTTGGTGGGAAACAATAGAGGGAAACTGAAGATGAAAAGAATGTAGTATTAGTTCACATTTAACAAATTCCCTAGTGAACTATGCCCCAAAATAACTGTGAATGCACACGTAGTTCGTATTCATCAACTTTGATTGACAAGCATACTTAGCTCTGTTATAAAAAACGTCTGAAGTAGCTGGAGTGATAATGATGATTACAAGAAACTAGTAGTTCATTTGCAATACTTTTCAGCAGCCTGTACCTTGAAGCCTTTCTGAATGTACATGTAGTTCAGATTAGACAAGTACATGACACTTCTAATCATATTGTCACAAAGATTAAAGGGCGTGGTTGGTGGGGAACAACAGAGAGAACTGAAGACGGAAAATGTGTGGTCAGTAGCTCCTGTTGAACAACACTTTTTAGGGGGTAATTTGTACTCTAAAGCATGTACACATGGTTCAAATCCACCTTTTTATTTCATTCTGATTCGATTCAACTATGAAGCTTATTCTAAAGCACCTATGAAATGATATGGTGGTCTTGTTTCTATTAGTACTGTATGAAATGTAAGCTGAAGTAACTGAATGCACAAGTAGTTCAACCTAGTAACTTTTTATCACAGTCCTACTTAGCTACATCTGTAAAATTTGTCCTGAGTTAGCTTTGGGAAATTTAAGATGTAAAGAACAAAGGCAGTGTGTCAAACTCAAGAACTTGGGAGACAATCTATTTTCGGAAACAACTATAAATATATACTGTAGTTCAGAGCTAGCAGTTTTACTATAAAGTTTATCTGAATGTAGCTAGAGGGAAGCTGATGATGGAAATAGTTGAGTCAACATTTTTTTTCTTTTTTTTTTGGCGTCGACAGTAACATTGACTTTGCTTATAATTCAGAATAAAAAACGCATGACAATTTTAATCATTCTGAGAAAGTTAATTCACCATGTTTTGAGGCCATGACTGCATGGGAACAACAAGAAATTGAAAATGAAAGAATTTATGTAGTAAGATGTAACAGCTTTTAGCAGTCTGTATCCTAAAGCAACTGTGCATATATAACGTAACGCAGAGTCAACAGCTTTTGGTGTATTTGATTCAAGTTTATAGAAATTAAATGTGCTCTGAAATAAACTCACTAAAAAAAAAAATAGCCGTTTCTCATGACAGTATGATGTAATTTTGTTACAAAGTTCATTCAAAAGTAGATTTAAGTGGAGATGACACTGAAGATTGAACAAGTCAATGTTCGTCCAGTAAAAAAAAAAAAAAAAAAAAATCGACTCGGTGATTTAAGGATTACATTTTGGTCTGATACCTGGTAGTCTAGTGGGTAATGGTGCTTGTTACTGGCATAGTCACCCCAGTTGCAAATGGATGAAATAGAAGATGAAAAGATAAAGTTGGCAAGATAAAGCGAGCCGCCAAGAACGATAAATCTTTTCCTTATCAATTCTGCTGCCTGTAGTTGAAGAATTCAAGACCAATTATTCCTCTGTTTACTCAGCGGTCAGTTTTTCTGCTTCTGGGCAGATAACACAATGTTTTTCCTAGAACTACACAGAGACCTTTGTCCTTGACCATAAGTGTTTTGTCTTCTTGACGGCTCGTTATTGGCTGTGTGTGGGATGTGTTAACTCGCAGTCTGTATCAGGTGCCTCCATTGTTTGTGTATGGCTGGAGATTACGCTTAACCCCTACTGCCATTTATCGGCTTAATGTCGAATGACGTATAGCTGATAAATGGAAGTAGGTGTCGTTTGGGTGCGACCTATAAAATACTTTAAAAATTTTGGGGAAGCGGTCGAACATTCTGAACATCTTCAGACTGAACTAAACTACACTCCCGTACACCTCATCAAGCAGTTCAGAGCCTGCTGCTGTGATGAGTGGATTTTCGATTTTTTCGCTCCTGGCCATGGCTAAACAAGCACAACAACACCCATTATCTCTACTGAGGCAGAAAATATCATCTTTGTCCTCTCATGCAAAACATACACAACCACCTGTTTATGATTATGAATTGATAAAGGCACAACCAAAAAAGATATAATAATAAGTGAAAAATACTTTTTTATCTTGGTATCGTTACCTATTTGCTCAGGTTTGTTGTACTGGTTTGGATCATGCGATGAAGTGCGACTTGGAAAAAACTGAAAATTTACGGGAAGTGAACGAACGTCTGGGACATGAGACTGATCTTCACTTCACGCTCTCACATCTCATCTGTTAGGTCACAACCTGCTGCCATGATTTTTTAACTCTTGGCCATGCCTAACCACACATAGTCACACCCATTATCTCGACCCAGACAGAAAATATTATTTTTTTCCTCCCTTGCGAGACACACACAGCCACCCTGTTTACGGTTATAAATAAACACAGGCATAAACAAAAAAGACATGAAAATAAAAGAAAAATTGATTTTTGTTTGGCATCTTTATCTATTTGCTCAGGTTTGTTGCACTATTTTCAATCCTTTTACATATTCTTTGCCTTTTACAAGCATAACGGGATAGTCTTCTATGCTCACGTGATGCTTTCGTGGGTGAAAAGAACTTCCTTCCCTTCCTGCTAATCAGCTCGTGTGAGGTGTATATGGCAGGTCATCTCACAGTTCTGACCATGTAAAGTGTTGTGAAACATCCAGCTGTACCCTTTGTCCTTACCCAGGCAGAAAATATCATACTTTCCCACACTCATGACAAACAGACAGCAATATCTATTGCGAAAATAACGGGGTAAAATGATGGAGAAAGGTGAATATGTTAGTATGGAAAAAATATGTTTTCCCCCGTCTGTAAATGTATTTATTTCTGCTTTGTCTCTGTATTCTTAATAATTAAACTTATTCATATTTTTGAAACTGCATTATGATTCTATTTTTAGCCATGCACATGGAGTGGGAGCGGCAAGTTGCGACTCAACTTCCCTATTGCTAATCGGATCTGATCCTCCGCTTTCATCTCACATGGGAGAGCCTAGCCTCGGGAGACGGGCAATTTTCTCATTTAGGACTGAAAATTCAACCCTTTCACTCCCTTTTGCAAGCATGGGCACAACGATAACTTAAAAAATATCTTGACACTACCGTAAACATATTTTAAATCAAAAAGGTGAAAAAATATTCATAATTTTTTTTTTTTTTAGCCAATCCTAACATGTACTGAAATCATTCGATATCATCATATATGTGCAACATTTCAGCACCATTCACATTGTTTTGAGGGATTAAAAAATTATAACAACACGTGCGATGTTGTAGTGCGGCAGCACCTCGAGGCAGTGATATCAGTTGCCGATATTTATGCAACTTTTGTGCTCCATTGCAAGCCACAGAATGGGTCTAGGAAGCTGGGATTTGCACTGTTAGGTGCGTCTGAACTTTCTCTTCAATATGGCAAGAAGAAAAAATTCAATTTTCAAAACTTCAGAAAATGTCCCCAGCATCAGCCTGGGGTGCAGGTAAAATTTTGGACCCACGGCCATGGAGGGATTAAGACAGCCTAGAGGCTAGTTAGCCAGGAGAGGCAGAGTAAAGCCAGTATAAAGATCGAGGACCTAGTGAAAGAGACACATTTTGTTACACATTTTTGCTGCACTTTTCAGCAGATTTTCAAACATTACTAAACACGTTACTTTGATTACAAAACACACTGTGCACCATTTCCCATTTTGGTTCACTTATCCATATAACACTAGTGTGTGAATTATATCTGGATTATACATTCGATGAGTTCTCCTAGTTCCTCAAGCTCTATGAGTATGTAGCCTCCACTGATTGTAATCTGGTTAGGTAAGAGAAATAACTCATCTTATATTTGTATTGTGAGGCCTATGTGAATACCCCTTTTTTAAAAGAATCCTGGTTTCTTTTGGTGTGTGTATATTACAGTGTATATTAAAGTTAGTTTTTGTGTCAACTTTACCTTGCCCCTTTTGGTGATTAATTAAGGGTTAAGAGTGCACCGTTATATACACCCCATAACTATTTGGTGACCTCACCAGGATAGCTCTGTGGCATAATATTGGCAACCTTGGCCACATACACAGTGCTTACTCTTACCTTCTTAACTATAATCAGTAATCATGGCCCTAATGAGTGATAATGATGTTAAACCATTTTTCAAATCTAAGTTTTCCCTAACCAGAGTGAAAACACTCACAAACACGAGCTCATGTTGCCTGCCCAGGCCTTACAGTTGAGATTTTCTGCCTCAGTCACTAAGACTAATTTACACCATGTAATACCGGACACCATAGTCAGTAGAATCAGAGGATAAGTAAACAGCGTAGATGTATTTAGTCAGAAAATGACAGGAAACCAAAGCCAGAGAATAGAGAATTCAGAAGAATCAAGCTCAGGAACTCTGTTTCCCGCATGTGCTGTCACTAGAGTTATGACAGCGAAGGGCAGCCATGAGAACGTTGACAGTGATGGCACTGGCAATACCGACGATGATATTGGGCTTGGTGATACCTTTTTTGTCCAGTTAAATGACTCAGAGGTTGATGAGTCTCCCCAGATTATGTAAGTGCAAGGTTGGCTGATAAGCAAAGATTTGATCATGAGATTGTCACTTTAACTGACTCAGCAGTTAGGGAAGATGAATGTGAGTCTGAGTTGACCGAATGTTATTATTTAAGGCCAAACAACGTGTTAATGCAAAGATGGAGACCTAATATTGTTGCTGATGATAACGAGTGGGAGTTTGTACATCAGGTGATGGTTCCAAGATCCTATAGGCAAAAAATTATGCCCATTGCTCATGATTCTACTTTAGCAGGTCACTTAAGTTGAAGGAAGACTCTCTCCCGCATCTGGTAGCATTATTACTGGCCTGGAATCCATCGAGATGTCTCCCAGCTTTGTTGGTCATGTCACACCTGTCAGCTAGTCGGTAAGAGCAATAAGCCAATCCCTGTGGCTCCTTTGATTCCTCTACCTGTGTTTGAGGCCCCATTCACTACATTGCTTGTGGACATTGTTGGCCCTTTGCCTAAAACCTCACCAGGCCACCAGTACATCCTCACAATGTTAGACATGGCCACTAGATATCCCAAAGCGATTCCATTGAGAAATATTTCAGCTACATTGATTGTAAAAAAGATGCTGACCTTCTTTACCTTGGTCTCCCTAAGGAAGTAATTTTAATTCCAGACCCTTCTGACAAACCCTTAAGGAGTTAGGAATCTCTCAGATCACTTCCTCAGCATATCATCCTCAGTCAGGGTGTATTGGAGAGGTATCACCAAACTTTGACGACTATGATTAAGTTGTGTGTTGATGAAAAGGAATGGGACAAGTGTCTGCTCTTCTTACTTTCTGCAACCAGAAAGGCACTGAGTGATTCCTTGGGCTACTCTCTGTTTCAGTTAATCTTTGGCCATGAAGTAAGAGGTCCTCTTATATTCCTCAAAGAACAATGGGGTAAGGATGATGACCAAATTAACTTTTTTTTTTTTTTATGCATGGAAGAAGGAACCAAAGGCCATGAGCCCCCAGTAACAGTGCCCTCCAAGAGAAAAACAAAATACAATAGAGAGCCAAATTCAAGATCCGATCATTTTGAGATGCCTGGACAGACTGCGTTTGAAAGACTGGAGATCATAGGCAGCAGGAAATACAGACAGAGGGAGACAGTTCCAGAGCTGACCTGTTGCATAAATAAAAGATTGGGAATAACGGTTAACTCTTGCATTAGAGAGCTGGACAGAAAAGGGATGAGAGTTTGCTGCCAGACGGGTGCTACGCACCCGTCGTAGAGGTGGAGGAATGCAAGCAGACAGTTCAGAGGAGCAGTGACCATTAAAGTAGCGATAGAAAAGAGGTAAAGATGCAACAGTGCGGCGAAGAGACAGAGGTTGAAGGGAGTCAGTAAGAGGAGCAGAGTTAAAGAGACGAAAAGCCTTTGACTCCACTCTATTGAGAAGAGCTGTATGTGGGGAGCCTTCCCACACATGAGAGTTGTACTCCACACAGGGGTGGATAAAACCCCTGTATAGAGTCAACAATTGTGCAGGGGTAAAGAAAGAGCGGAGTCGGCTTAGCACACCCAATCTCTTGGAAGCAGATTTTACAAGAGATGTAATATGATCTTTCCAAGATAAGTCCCGAGTAAATGAAACCCCAAGCATGTTCAAGGATGATGCAGGATTAAGCTGAATATTATTAAACATTAATGGGTATACCTGTGGAAGATTTTGTCGGGTTTGTAGGTGTAAGAACTGAGTCTTAAATGCATTAAAAACAACCATATTATTTTTACCCCAGTCAGAGATACGAGCCAAGTCAGACATTAGGAGTGCCATAGCCGCATACCTTGTTTGTTGAAGTAACTGTTGAGATGGGCGTTGCGGGAACTGAATGGAAAGGTGAAGGGTGGAGTCATCAGCTTATGAGTGGATAGGGTTAGATGTACTGCTTAGAAGATCATTGATGAATAAAAGGAAGAGAGTTGGTGATAGGACAGAGCCCTGAGGAACACCACTGTTGACAGATCTAGGAGAAGAACGATGGCCGTCTACAACAGCGGCTATAGAACAACCAGAAAGGAAGCTAGCGATGAAGGCACAGATAGAAGGATAGAAACCGTAAGAGGGCAGTTTGGAAATTAAAGATTTATACCAGACTCGATCGAAAGCCTTTGAGATGTCAAGTGCAATGGCAAAGCTTTTGCCAAAGTCCCGAAAGGAGGATGACCAGGAGTCTGAAAGGTAGGTAAGAAGATCGCCAGTGGAGCGTCCCTGACGGAACCCATACTGACGATCGGAAAGAAGGTTGTGATAGGAAAGATGCCTTAAAATTTTTCTATTAAGAATTGACTCGAAAACTTTTGAAATACAGGACGTTAAAGCAATTGGACGATAGTTGGAGGGTTGGGAGTGGTCACCCTTCTTTGGGACAGGCTGAATGAGAGCAAACTTCCAGCAAGAAGGAAAGGTACAAGTTGACAGACAAAGGTGAAAGAGTTTGCCTAGGCAGGGTGTAAGCACAGAAACACAGTTCTTGAGAACAACAGGAGGGACCCATCAGGCCCATATGCCTTGTTAGTACTGAGGCCAGTGATGGCAGAAAATACATCAACTGAAGAAATTTTAATGTCAGCCATGAGGAAGTCAGAGGGGGGAAGTGATGCAGGAACAGCACCGGAATCAACTAAGGTGGAATTGGAGGAGAAAGTCTGTGCGAAGAGATCTGCTTTATCAGTAGAAGAAATAGCTACAGAACCATCAGAGTAGAAAAGAGGAGGGAAGGATGATGAGGTAAAGTTGTTAGAAAGATTTTTAGCAAGGTGCCAGAAGGAGCAGGAAGAATTCGAGCTGGAGAGTTGAGAGCATTTAGTACGGATGAAATTATTTTTTGTAGAGCGAAGAACAGACTTAGCACGATTCCGGGCAGAAACGTAAAGATGATGTGATTCAGGGGTGGGTTGGCTCCGGTACCTTTTGTAGACCCTCTCCTTGTTGCGGACAGCATTAGAACAAGCGTGATTAAACCAAGGCTTTCTTGCGTTAGTCAAAGGATATGAGAAAGGAATGTATGCTTCCATGCCCGAGAGAATAACCTCCGTAATGCACAAGCCACACTCAGATGGCTCACGGCCATGGAAGCAATAATCATTCCAGGGAAAATCAAAGAAGTACTGCCTGAGGGCCTCCCAGTCCGCGGCTCCAAAATGCCACAGACGACGTTTCCCTGGAGGGTCCACAGGCCGTACCGGAGTGATAGGACAGGTTAAGGTAATAAGGTTGTGATCGGAGGAGCCCAACAGAGAGAAAAGATTAACAGAGTAAGCAGAAGGATTAGTTGTGAGGAAGAGGTCAAGTATGTTGGAGCTCTCTCCAAGGCGGTCAGGGATACGGGTAGGGTGCTGTACAAGCTGCTCTAGGTCATTAAGGATAGAAAAGATGTAGGCTTGTTCACCAGGTGGATCCGTGAAAGGAGAGGAGAGCCAAAGGTGGTGGTAAACATTGAAATCTCCTAGAATGGAGATTTCAGAGAAAGGAGAAATGGATAGAATGTGTTCCATCGTAGAAGTAAGATAGTCAAAGAATTTTTGATAGTCAGTAGAATTAGGGGATAAGTAAACAGCACAGATATATTTAGTCAGAGAATGACAGGAAAGCCGAAGCCAGAGTGTGAAGAATTCAGAAGAATCGAGTTCAGGAACACGAGAACAAGATAAGTCGTTGCGTATATATACACAACAGCCACCTTTGGCTTTGAAATGAGTATAGAGAAAGTAGGAGGATACAGAAAAGGGTTTGCTGTCAGTTGCCTCAGACAGCTGAGTCTCCGTTAGAAAAAGAAGGTGAGGTATAGAGGAGGAGAGGTGGTGCTCAACAGAGCGAAAGTTAGAGGAAAGGCCGCGAATGTTGCAGAAATGAAGAAGAAGAGAGTCAGACAGTGGTTCCAGGCACCTCGAGTCGTCACCAGGAGAGGGGCGGATGGTGGGGGCATTTATGGTCCCCCCCCTGGGGACTCCAAGGCTTGATGAATCGACGCCATTTTTGGTGAATTTTGAATAGGAAGTGTAGTGTGTACTGTGCATATAGTTTGGTGAAGATAGTTAGAGAAATTTGTACTGGAGAGCATGCTGGCCTACTCTCTGTGTAACTGAGACACTGAAAAAGTTCAGCAAAGGGGGATGGTCAGGAACTAGTCCTGAGGGCTGATGAAACGGGAGCTCCAGCACTCCCTGTCATCAGCTTACCATCCACCTCGGGAGCACTGTCCTGCTCGACTGGTGCTACAGTCTACTCCTCTGAAACTAAGGGCAAAGCTGTAACCTTCACACACGCACACATCCGTCCCCTTGCTCATGGAGTTCAGTAACCACCCACTTCGTCAGTGAAACTTTCCTCAACCTGAGCGAGGCTCGAACTCCCGTCTACCAGATGGCAAGCGAGACCATTACCACTGAGCCAGTGAGTGTCAAATTTTAAAGAAAAATTGGCCTGTAGTATGGAAGTAGCCAGGGCACACTTGGAGTCATCTTAGAAGATGAAGAGGTGGTATGACCACTCTGAGAGTGTCAGGAACAAAGTGTTTCACCCAGGAAATCAAGTTCTTGTCTTGTTTCCCATTCATTTTCAGCCCCTGCAGGCAAGTTTTGCAGTCCCTTATGTAGTGAGAAGAAGGTAGGTGATGTAAATTATGTAATCTTAACCCCTAACTGGAGGAAGAAACAAAGATCCTACCATGTAAGTATTCATGTTAAAGGAGTACCACAGACGATACGTGGATCCATCTAGTGCTGCATGTATGGTGTCAGCTATCAAGTTAGTGGAGGACGAGGGCTGCCGTTTGACTTTGGACCAGATGACTAGTTGGGTAGAAAACCAGGTCGCCTGGAGTACATTAACTGATAAACTCTCCCATTTGACTGCAGAGCAGAGTGCCGAACTTATTGCCCTTCTCAGGAAGTTCTCTGATGTCTTCTGGGACACCCCAGGACAGAGATGGCACAGCACGATAGACGCCAGTCCTGTAAACCAGTCACCCTACCGGACTAGTCCTCAAAAGCAGATCATCATCCAAGAAGAACTGAACTACATGTTGCAGCAGGGATTAATTGAGTCATGTCAAAACGAGTGGTGCTCCTTGGTCATGGTGGTTACAAAACCCGATGGGTCATATCACCTTTGTACTGATTATCGTAAAGTCAACTCCCTTACCAAGACTGACACCTACCCACCTCCTAGAGTAGATGATTGTGTGGACGCAATAGGCAGTGCAAAGTTTATCATAAAATTAGATTTGATGAACTGATATTAGCAAGTCCCACTCACAGAAAGGGCCCAAGAAATTTCCTGTTTTGCAGTCAGTTGCAATACTTATAAATATAAAGTTATGCCCTGTGGTATGAAGAATGGTCCTGCCACCTTCCAGAGCCTGATGAATGGTCTCACCAAGGACTTGAAAGGTTGTTTTACTTGCACTGATGATGTAGTTATTTTTAGTGACACCTGGGAACAACACTTGAGTAAGCTAGATACCTTGCTGCAGAGACTGTCCTCTGGTAATTTAGTGCTTAATTTAACTAAATATGAATTTGTAAGGGCTCGAGTGCAGTACCTAGGTTATGTTGCTTGATTAGGCCAGATGAGTCCACCTGATGTTAAAGTTCAGGCCATTTTCAATTCCCCCAACCCCAAAATAAGAGAGTTGCAGCGATTCTTGGGTATGGTAAGGTACTACAGACGTTTTGTCCTGAACTGCTCTGATCTTCTAACCCCCCTCACTGATTTTTGAAGAAAAGGAGTCAAGTATGAGTGGAAGTCACAATGTGAGGATGCCTATTCTAAAGTCAAAGCCATCCTGTCAAGTCACCTAGTGCTTCAGGCTCCAAATTTTGATAAACCATTTAAAGTAGCTGTTGAAGCCAGTGGCCTGGGGTATCAGGACAACTGCTCCCGGACAACTGCCCCCTGGACAATTGCCCCCTTAGGACAACCGTTCCCTGGACAACTGTCCCCCAGGAAATTGCCTTACGCTAAAGATTAGGTTAGGTTAGGTTAGGTTAGCTTAGGTTAGATACTTGCGATCATTTGTACTGTGAATTGGGTGATATTTAGTGGAGGCGATTGTCCGGGGGGCAGTTGTCCAGGAGGCGGTTCTCCTATGGGGGCGATTGTTCAGGGGACATGTCTGGGGGCAGTTTTCAAAGAACCATGGCCTAGGGGCCAGCACAGTTTTGCTTCAGGATATTGGTCAAGGTTTTGATATACTTGTGTGCTATTTTAGCAAAAAATCCAATAAGGCCCAGTGAAATTATTCAGCTATTAAAAAAGTACTCCTTGCACTCATATTTGCCCTTCAGAACTTTTCTTTTTATGTTGGTCCAGGGGCAGGTGATGTGGTAGTGTACACTGATCACCACCCTCTGAAATTATTGTCCCGATTTAAGGACAAAACTTTTAGACTGACCAGGTGGGCCTTATTTGTTCAGGAATACTCCCTTGAAGTGCAACATGTAAAAGGTGCCACTAATATTTTAGCTGATCACCTGTCCAGAATGTAAATTTGTACAGCATCCACAAATTTCCCCATGGTAAATTTCTTCCCTCAGGAACGCAGGTGTCACTGGTGTAGTCATCCTAGTTGCGAATGGGTGAAATAGAAGAGGAGAAGATAAAGTAGGGATATAAGGTGAGCCATCAAGAACAATAAATCTTTTCCTTATCAGTTCTGCTGCCTGTAGTTAAAGAATTCAAGACCTCACTATTTTCCCCTTTGTTTACTCAGCGATCAGTTTTTTTTTTTTTTTTCCTGCTTTTGGGCAAATTGTTAATCTTTGGTCTTGTATTATGTAAGTCTTGAGATTTGGTTAAAGTTTTTGTGCTAGTTGAGGGGAGGAGAAGTTAAAGATGAATACAGGCAGTTGATCTTGTTTTATTATCTTCAAGGAAAGTCTGAGTTGAGCAGAGTATGTATTACACAGGAAAATAATTTACAAAGTCTCGTCGGACTCCTCTTATTTCCTCTCTCCACGACCTGTCGGTTCTATGGCTAGCCCATTTCTGATCTCTGACTCCTACATCCTCATTTAGCAGGGCTCATATCACGTGGCCTACACTGTCGTGGAAGCTTCTAGAACCCTGTATGTCTGTGTGTATGTAGTGCTTCCGGTGCCCACTGGCATACTGTTGATTAAGTATTTGCTGAACTCATTTCCTTTTGGTTGATTCTCACTGACACATTTCCTATATCACACCCTGGCTTGTGCTTCTATCTATCTATCTCTCTATCTGTGAGTTGTATTATTATAATATGGAGTCCTGAGAAAATAACAGAAACTGTTTTCCCCAGAAATATGCAAGACCTTTGTTCTTGACTATAAGAGGGTGTAACATACAGTGTGGGAGGAGTAAAAAGTGTGTGTTCCAATAGTAGTCGAAAAACGTCTTCTTGACGGCTCGGTACTGGTTATGTGTGGTATGTGTTAATTCACAACTGGTAGCAAGTGCCTTCATTATTCGTGTATGGCTGGAGATTACACTTAAGACAGGCTAGTGGCTAGTTAGCCAGGAGAGGCAGAGTAAGGCTACCGTAATGCTTGACGACCTAGTGAGAGAGACACATTTTGTCACACGTTTTTGCTGCACTTTTCAACATATTTTCACACATTACTAAACACGTTACCTTGAGTACAAAGCACAATGTTTGTGCACTTTTGATTCACTTCTCCATAAAACACTAGTGTGTGGATTATATCTGGATTATACAATCGACAAGTCTCCCTAGTTCCTCAAGCTCTGTCAGTACATAGCCTCCACTGATTGTAATCTGGTTAGGTAAGAGAAATAACTCATTTTATATTTGTATTGTGAGGCCTATGTGAATTCCCCTTTGTAAAACGAATCCTGGTTTCTTTTTGGTTTGTGTATGTTACAGTGAAAAGTTAGTTTTCTTGTGTGCTTTACCTTGCCCCTTTTGGTGATAAATTAAGGGTTAAGAGTGCACCGTAATATATACCCCCATAACAGCTCCAGCCAGCTGGACCCCGTTAGTGTTTGTAGCCGAGGGAAGGTTGTGGTTTATTGCTCATATAATACCACTGAGCACTGAGTGAGGCTGATTACCCTCACCGTAAATACTGGGACTAAGTAGCGCATTCCTATCCCCCAATGATCCCAATTGTGAAAAAAAATGGACGATAGATCGATAGATATAATTTGCTCTGAATGGATGGAAATTTATATGCAACCTCTCTTTTTGCCATTCCGATTCTAGTGTAACATAAAAATGTTTCCCATATCAACTCTTCAAGCAAATGGTTGATGGTATTGCTTAACCCTAGTCTGCTTGGCTGAGCAGTCTTGTTAACACTGGCAAGCAACTGCCCCTATGGAGTTGTCCCCTTGATTTTTTACACTCTTATTATGTCTGTCTTAATTTGGCATGTGATGTGAGGTGTTCGATTATATGTGTTATATTGCCTGGGCCCATTCTACAATTGGGGCACCAATCATCTGTGATTTCACCCAACCCAAATCTAAGCTGGAAACTGGGGAGGGCTGGTTGTCGTCCTGCTCTAAATCTAACAAGGTGAACTCGGTCAGCTCTAATTAAGGATATCTCAGGTGTGTGAATGTCGGGAAAGAGGGCATGTGGTGTATACATTTTCTGATCGAGGTGTTGTATCGCTCTGTGCATGAAGTGAGCATGTAGGAGCTTCTTCATCATAGCGTTCAAATGTCTGGAGATGGGATGTTGTTGAAGAGGGTCTAGTAGCCTTTGTGTGTTGATAATTTTAATGTGTCCAGTTGTGTTGTGTGGCTGCCAAGTAACGACAAGAGTGTTGCGTGTTGACACCGGAAGCCATGTACAATTGTGTGCCTCTCACATCAAGATTTCTCTAAAGGGAGGGGTGTAGTTTCAAAGTGCAAGTGAGCTGCAAGAGAGGTTTTGGTGCAGCCAGTTATGACGTATATGGTGTCCTGTATAGTCTGCAAGATATTGCAGTGGCTGTTCGATGGGATGTGGTCCATACATGCGAGGTAAAAAGCATCACTGAGCTAATATATTGATTGTAGAATAGGAAATGTTTTATTTATTTTATTTTTTTATTTTTTTACAAAATCTGCCCCTGTAAGTATTCTGAGTGCTTTGGCTCTGGAGATGCATGGGTTTTGACACCTTGTATATGGTCCTTGAAGGTAAGTCCACTGTTATAAGTCACTACAACCATTATAGTGGAGGGTGTGTGTGACATGGGTACATTATTTAGTGTGATGTCAGTGAGTACCTTTGCTCATTCTTGGTGATAATGAGTGTTGTGGTGGATTTGGGTGAAGCAGTCATCATCCTGGTGACCTCAACCAATGCCTGAAGTGTGCTGAGGTAGTCTAGTTGTTGCGTGTAGCGTGTGTCTGCAGTGCGGTGTGAGCTTGTTATGATAATGTCATCTGAATGTGAGGCAATGTTTGTTGGCGGTTTGGGCGTAGGAATGTAATATATGTAAAGGTTTTGTGTGAGTGAATTAACAGCCCTGTGGAACTATGTGAGGAAAGTTTCAGATTCGTAACGTGATATGTGCTTGGAGCGTGATATTTGCATGTCTGTTGGATAAGTGGTCAGGGAAGCCAGCGTTTGGTGTTGTTCTCCATGTCTGTGTTGTAGAATTAATTGCTTAGTTTGCCTCCGGAGATAACATCAAAGGGTCACTAGTGTCTGTTGTTGTAAGACGTGTACACTGTGTAGGTTGCTTGGAATGGGGTGCTTTGGAGCCGCCATTGAAGTGGTCGAGCCTGCCACTGACAGTGAACAGTCGCACTCTCATGAATCATTAATAATATATCTTTGTGTGGACTTATGATTCAAATTAATGTTTGTAATGTGTAGAGGAATTATTTTTTTCTCAAATAATTGAGAAGAAATGAAGGCAAACTACTTATTATTTTCATAGTAATACGTAAAAAATATTTATCCAGCTAGACTAGCATCAAATGAATTCCAAGATCCTCATTTATTTTGCATTAGTAGTCTTTTATTGTACTGAAAGAGGTGGAGTTACATTACTCACTATTGGCTGGAACGAAATACTTTGTAATTGCCCTCTTCAAGTCGATTACTAGCCAATATAAGTAAAAAATCGGTACGACGCTCGTAACATCCCAAATATCCAAGTGGCGCATGCGCATTGAAGGTGGACAAGATAGACTCTGCTTTTGTTTACAAATATTGCGGCACCCAAGATTTTGTAATATTCACATTTGAGGACATCAAGATAATTTCAGAAAGGCTGTCTTAGATAAATATTTTTACAGATCAGCTTCTAACTAACTGCTCTATGCTGCAAGATATTACCAAATTCTTCTGTTACTGTGCTTTCATTTCACCAAAGATTTTGTGTGCATGTGGGACAAGGGGGATGTTGTTGATAGTGAGGTGTGAGTTATGACTGTGTTCTACCATAAAAGAGGCCATTCTGAGTCTTTTTGTAGTACACCAGTTATGAAGTGTGTGTGGGAGTGTTAAGTCATCTGGGTAGGAAGCAGTGTGTACTTTGTGAGTGAAAGTGAAAGGCACATATTTTTATATATATACATATATTTTTCTATATATACTTATTATAGAAAATATATTCTATTCTGGATTGATTAGCTACTTTGAGAAATATATACATACTGTATATGACACTATATTATCCAAATTGTTTATTTTGTAATTTCATCATTCATAATTTGAGGAAATTGATGGCCACCCCTATTAATGCACAGGGGAACAAAACAGTACGATCCTGACATCTCAGATTCTCAGCGTGCGTCCTCTCGACTTCAGTCCAGCCTTCCGACCTCTCTCAGAGCAGGCAAAAAAATGACTGGTGACCGTTCCTGGATTTGGGACGGTTTGTCGAAATCGTTGACTGAAGGCGAATTTAGCCACTAATAAATTTAAGTTAGTAAATCGTCTCAGAGGAGGAAAATATGGCTTTCCTCATTGAAACCATATATTAAGAGATACAAATCTACTCATTTCTAAAGAATTAACATAGAAAACATTAAATTATAAGGGATGAATGAGCTGACTAGTTGCTAGACTTGCCAGATTAGAATATTTTTACCTTTTTGTATGACTCATAGAAATGAATAAACTCTTGTTGTGTGTATTCATTGGAGAGTGTAAGTGGTTTTGTACGTAGGAATGACATTAATCCTATCACAAGTGCACACAAACAAATGCAGCATATGATTCATGAGCATGCGTGTCCTACGACGTCTGTGGCAGGCTCGACCATGACGATTGTCATTTGTCTTCCACCCCATAAAGTACCCCATTGATGCCGTCAGATGCATGTTGTGCAAAGCTGGTTATTAAGGTGTTTGTGGAGTGCAGTGCTACAAAGTTGTGTTGTGCGGGAGCAAGGTGGCATAAGATGTGAATTTGTTTTAAAATCTGGCGTTCGGTTATTTGGATGGCGTGTAGAGCAATGTTATGGGTCTATATGAAGAAGGGTGTGATGGGTCCTTATTTGGCAAAAGTACAGTGATGATATTTCCCTGTGTTTAGACGTTAGGAATGATACAATGTGCGCATGAGTGTTTGCTGATGTCTATGAGGACCAGAATGCCATGTGATCCTAAATGTTTCAGGTATAGGGTGCCGATGGACTTTGGCACAATGTTTGTGAAGTTCATTGATTTCTTGATCAGGTTACATGACTGTTTTGTAGTGATGGCTGTTGTATTGTGGTCAAGTAAAAAGAAGTTTGCTTTGAGAAGCTTGTTCTTCTGGCTCAGTATGTGTTGGTGTAAGATGACATGTGTATGTTGCGGTCTACAATTGTGTCTGCTGATGCCGTATAAGAAGCGATGTGCTTGGTGTTGATAGTGATGGCAGTGTGTGTCTTGCAGGTGCTTGTTTGTGACCTAGTAATTTCCCTAAGTGTTTTGTAAAGCCAGGAGGGGCCTATCAAGTGGTTGAGTGTTGTTACAAATTATTTTTATTCTTTTTTCTTTGTGAAATTTGTTTGTCCTTTTCGTTATTTAATTACCTATTCAGTATGATGATCGTCTTGTATGTGTGTTTGGGGAAGAATTGTGTTTAAGCAAGTCGCACTGTTTTATGAGGCGAGGAATCTTCGGTGTAAAGTTTGGGTAGTAATCTCTTTTGTTACTGCGTGGAATTTGGTGCTTGTCTGCAAAAAGAATTATCTTGTTGAATTTTATAATGTGCTTATCTGTATTCGTGATGGGTGTGTTGTTTAATGTTCTGACGTGACGTTTTGTTTCATCAGTTAAATTTCTTCAGTCTGCTTTCTCATAGTTTGTGTAAGCGATGTGTTAGCACTCTGGTCTGAAGTGTGTACTTGAGGTGATGATGACGGGGAGGTGATATGAATGAGTTTATTTTTTGTGCGCCAGTTGGTGATGTGTCAATGTGTATGTGAACAGAATGTGATGACTGGGGTGTAGGGAGAGTGGTGTGCTTGGTGTGAGATGTTACATAGGTGTACTGCAATAAGTCATTGAAAATGTACATGTTGGATTGTGTAGCAATGCTGAGGCCTCATCTGTTTATAGGATTGGAGGTGAGGGTGGTATTGCACTGCTAGCTCGTACTAGTTCATATCAATATATTTTCTTATGGTGATGTGACTCAGGTCTATCATAAAATTTGTTCTGACGTAATTTGGGGAATTTGTAGATGGAGAGAGTGGAAATAATCGCATGTGACAACAAAATCTGCCCTGAAGCCATTCAAACTGCACATAAGTACTTTTCACTTAGTCTGTTTCCATGCAGTCTGTTTCAAGTGTTGTCTAAAATTTGTCCAGAAGCAAGTGAATGCATTTGATAATTCAGATCAAACAACTTTTCAGCAAAGTTGATTTAAGTGTTATGTAAAACTTGCCCCAAAGCTACTCAATCTGCCCTCTTTATAATAGTACACAACGTTCTGGGAATTAACCTGTCACGTCCCGAGGTTTTCCGCACCTCCGACATCCCCCAGTCCCGAGCCTTTTTGGAATTTTTGTTTTTTTGGCTAAAACTTCCGCTTAGGTTGAGAAACGAAGGAAAATCACAAAGAAAGGGGTTCCCGTGGTCTATAAGTGGTCCATACAGGTGAGGTCCCCCGAGCCAGGTGTCGTGTTCTATAATGGACGTGATAGGCGCTGACGTTTTCTATGGTAAGGAATACTGGGAGAAACAACACACAACACCTCTATATTTATTGAATTTGAACTAATAAACAATAACAGTAACAATATAATGGATTTCAGACACATATATATGAAAAATAAGCATTGTACCATCGCACGAGCATAGCGAGTTTGGTCCGAGTCATAACATGCTATATGCTAAGTTTCTTGTATCAGTCAACCTATCATTTTTTCTACTTGTATACTTCTGTTTCAATGACATTTTACCAATTACAACTGTTTGTAAGTGTTTTCAGATGTTTTCATTCATTATGATGACATGCAGCATAAGTCTAGCGCACATCAGCTTAGTAAGCGCACTCGCTATGACTCGTATTTCAACATACCAAATTGTTTTATCACTTTCCTATTATTTTTCCCTTTACATAGAACCTTTCCTCCACCACTGTAAATGTTTTCAATTATTTTCATTCATTACGAGGGCATTTAGCGATATGCTAGCGCATATTCACGTAGCAACCACGATCTCAAACACTCGTGTTTCATCATCTACTTTATTTATTCACTCCAATTATAATTTCCCACTTACATTACACACGTTTACACCCCTATACTGCACTGTACATATTTACTGGCATTATTTATTCAAGTGAGCGTGAGAATATTGCATGAAAATACCCTTGCAATGAATGTTTCGACCAACATAATACTCACACACTTATATACTAATTCTTCACATATATTACACACTTTACCACTAGCTGATTTTTATTTTCACTATTACGTGCCTTATTCATTCAACTGAGCATCAGGATATAGCATCTCTATACACACGCTATGAATATTTGACTTAGAATATATTTCAGCACTTACAATAATTTGAACTTATATTATACCCGTAAGCATTTCCAATAATAATAATTATATAATTACGGGCCGTATTTATTGCACTGAGCGACAGAATATCGCATCATAAAACCCTCGCTATGTATGTTTCCACTTACGGGATATTTATACACTTACATACAATTTTTGCACTTATGTTATACCAGTATGCACTTTATACTAATATTTGGAGATCAACATGACTGATAATTTCACTGAGCGTCTGTCTGTCGCATTTACCTCGTAATTTCAGCGTCCTTTCGCATTCACACCATATTAGAATTGCATCAATGTGTGGTATTCGCTGAAACATGGGTGAATACAGAGACCCACGTCACACTGCACGCACTCATAGCGGGTGTCCTTCCTCTGTGTCGTGAGTCTCACCTGGGAATTACTGCACACGTGACACCTGCGTTGGGGCCCAGGTCTGTTTGGCTGGGGAGGGATAGGAGTGGGGAAATGGCGGCCGGATATTCTCAGGGGAGTTTGTGCAATAGGGGCAGTGCGGGTGCGATGTTGGGGCCTTTCTACAGCATACCGTGCAAAGATTTCTCTTGTGAGCTCCCTCACAAACCCTTCAAATGTTTCCTGAACTCCTGTTGTCATGGCGTGAAGGTGGTGGCAATTCAGAGCAGTGATATCTAGCAAGTGAAAGAACAGTTTCTTATACCACTTCATCGTGGTCCTGGCACACTCTATCGTCGATATCATGAAGTCTGACTGGTCCAAGAGGCGCATGTTTATATTATAATCCATGACACACTCAGGTTTCCAAATACGACGCCTGTTCTCGCTACGGTAATCAACTGAATCAGTACGGTGCATCAAGGGGCGGTGAACTGTTGACAATAGGGTTACCTCTCTATTGTGATTCCACACAGTTGCAAGGATATTGTTGGCTTTGAAGAAGACAACCTCATTCCTTGCAAATTTCCGCCCTACCTTGGCCATGTGACGCCGGTTCACCTTCACTGTTCCACAGACTCCAGTTTCATGTGTGTGAAGATAACGAGCGAGAAGAGGGCTAGTGTACAAATTGTCCAGGTAGAGGACGTGACCAGGATGAAGGTAGTCTTCTATCATCGTCTTTACCACTGCTCCCGACAGTCCAATACTTCGATCTTCTATTATGTCTGTCTGTGCACCGGTGTGCAAGACTATGTCTTGCACGTATCCAGTCCTACAGTCGCACATAACAAAGATCTTGAACCCAAAACGGTGCCTTTTGCTGGGTATATACTGCCTAAATGAAATATTGCCTCTCCACAACACGAGACTCTCGTCTATGACGAGGTCTCTATAGGGATAGAATGAGGAACGAAAGGTTTGCCTGAGGTGATCAAAGATCAACCTAATTCGCCTCATTTTATCAGTGTTGTTTGCATTTGCAGGATCATGAGCATCATAGAAATGGAGGCGACTTAGAATTTGTTGAAACCGATTACGGCTCATCACTTGACCAAATATTGGGGTAAACATAACAGGGTCCCTAGTCCAGTAAGCAGGAATTCTGTTCTTTCGTATAATACCCATCAAAGGACCAGGGCAAAAAAAAAGGAACATTTCTGGAAGGGAGACAGGGTAATCATAGATGATAGAATGCCTGCTCCTTGTTCCCAATCTTTCACTCTCTAGGCACTGGGTGCTTGCAAACAGGTTGGTATGGTATACAATCTGCTCCACAAATGCCTCACTAAAAAACAGGTGGAAAAAATCCAACCTGGTGGAATTACGGTGAATTCCTGGAGCAATGCAGCCAGAGCGCCCCTGCTCAGTGAAAGGGTGAATGAGGGGAGAAAAATCACTCCCATCCTCCCAATTCCACACCACAAATCCCTCGTCCCCATCATCCCCATCACCGCCTTCGTCTGGGTGGGGAGGAGATCCTGGTTGGGGAGGTGGGGGAGAAGGAGTGCGGAGGGCTTCCCCACTGTCACTCCTCTTCCCTTTGCCTTTACCCTTTCCCTTTCCCTTACCCTTACGGCCTTGAGGAACATTAGGGGGCTGTGGGGATGAAATAGGGGAATATTGGGGAGCTGAAGACGTGCTGGGGAGTGGTTCCTCCCCACCTTCCCCCTCCATGACAACACCACGTGCTTTCTCACGCACCCTAGCTCGACCATGTGTTAGGTGATATTGGGGAGCATAAGACGTGCTTGGGAGTGGTTCCTCCCCACCTTCCCCCTCCCTCACAACCCCACGTGATAATGAACGCACCCGCACTGGCCCACGTGATCCACTACGCCGCCTCACACTACGTAGGGAGAGCAATGACTCACGTCACTCTCACTTTCCCTAATCCTCCCTGCACTTTCCCTTTCACTCCCCACTCCCTCCACTTCACTTCCTATCTCCCCAAACAAAATGCTAGGCCCATACCTGCTCGTACGACGTGGTGTGCGCTCTGGGCCACGATGAGTTATGACCTCACGTCCATACCACGTGGCAGCACATCCCACGGCTCCGTCATCGTCATCGTCCTCGTCCTCGAATTCTGGTTCCAAATCACGTTGGGGATAGGGATAGGATGTTGCACGTGCCTTCTTTGCCTGCTGCCCCTCTCTAGCAGCACGGTAAGTCACGTACTGCCACTTCCTGGGAGACGGAATTTCCTCGTCACTGCTGGCGGTTTCTTCCTCCTCTGGCTGCACATAATCCTTATCCATAACCTCGTCGTCCAGTGGGGAATCACTGTCGCCTGTAAAGGTGTCCAGGGCGGCTTGAATTTCGCTATCTGAGAGACCTCTCTTAGCCATGTCTGAGCAGGACCATTGCTACCAGGCGAGTGGACGAGTGGTGGGTTAGCGCGGGTCACATGGGGTCGCCGAGTGTCCCTGCCTGGTGGCAGGTAGGGGAAGGTCATGCGAGGATACGTACAGCAAATCAAGCGCGAAATTTGAAAATTGTCGAAATTATGCACATTGCAATTGCACGACGTACCGGTACGTCGCCGGGACTGGCAAATGCAAATCGTTGCAACATACCCATACGTCGACGGGACAGGGAGGGTTAAGGCAACATTTAATGTACATGGTAGTTCAGAACTTCAGATCCAGCCAATTGTGGTAATCCTAGTCAGGTTTGATTTAAAAAAGAATCCATGGAGCAACTCTCCAATGCACAAAATACCTTTGAACCTAGCAACATTTTATTATAATTTTGATTTAGTTGTATGATGATGCTAGTTCTTAAGTAGCTTTGAATATTGATGATGTGGGAAATATTTTTCCCCAGAGCGTTTGCACTCTTTACCTTTTAAAGTAGTTGTTCCTGTTAAAAGCAGAGAAAAACCCAGAGTGTGTTAATGACTAATTCAAGCAGTTTAATAACCCAGAGATTACGTTGTCTTTAATAATTCTTATTATTTATAAATTAAATGCTATTGCATTTAACCTTTGTGGACAAATATATTGTAAACAACGTAAATACTTAGGAATATTCCATTGACCTAACTGCGTCTGCCTGGTGGGAGGATGTGCCCTCACGTGAAAAGCTGATCAGGGGTTAATATATATTTTCATAGATAAAGGGAATATTTGGCTTTAGTTTAATTAAAACTAAGATTAAACTAAGTTAGATTCACCTTGTATATTTCATGAAGTAATTTAACTGTATTTAGTCTATTGTAGTTAATAAATAGTTGGCATTTCTTGAATCATATGAGAGAGAAGAGACTCCATTCTGCGCTCTGTTTCCAAAGCTTGTTCAAGCTTGGATGCCCAGACAAACCGACCGAGACCTCAGGCCTGTTGTTGTCTGTTATTCCAACTCTATCTAGCTAAGTAACCTTTATGGTTTGGCTAAATTGGGGGAAATGGCAAGGATATAAGAAGAATAATTACTGGTGAGTTAGAGTATTAATTATTATACCCTAATCTCCTAAGACTTATGTATTCTATTGGTCGTGTTTAGACTAACACTCGTCAAAGAAAGGAGTATATAAAAATTTCTGACATATTTTTGGTGCCCTGAGTGAGGAAACAGATGTGTGCAGAGGCACTGAACGAATTCAAGGTCGAGTTTGTGGGGGACAGCCTACTGCTGAGTCATGTAGAAGTGGAGAACACAGAAATACATATTTACAGAGCTCCTGGAGGTAGGGCAAGTTCCTTTTCTGATGATGAGTGGCTAAATGCCATATTGAACTGGGAGCATGATCGCACTATCCTTTTCGTGAGAGGAAATTACATTTATGAAGATGTAAAAGTTAATGAAATTATTGAAAACATTTTAGCTGTGGTAGGTACCACTGAAGGTTCATGTAAATCCTCAGTAACCATAACCCTTCTGGAGCCTAGAAACCTACCATACTATGGTTCACCAGTTTGCTACGGTATGTATAAATTAGTTAGCAGGGCCATAAATAGGAAGTTGCAGAGGATAAGGAAGGGAAAGGTTTTTATCCACTTTAATGCAAAAACCCTTCCAGGCAACTCTAATAACCAATGGTGGACACTGGAATCACCATGACCGAGAAGCGGTTCTGGCGAAATTAAATTATATTGAGTTAAAGAACAGTTCTACACTGTACAGGCTTTGGGTGGTCTTAGGTTATATTAAGATGTTAATTGTTCTGAGCTCAGGGAAATATAGTAAAACCTCTACAATTCAGCATCCTTCAAGTCGGAAACTTCTACAACTCGGGAAGGCTTCAAAATATTCATTAAAAAAATCAAAATTCAAAAATTCCCCAAAATGCACACGTGAGAGGAAGAGCGTCGGCAAAAATCCCTCCAACTCGGTAAGATGCCGAGTTGTACCGACATTCAGCAAGAGTAACACAGCATCACGTGTGCATGGGGATGTAAACAAAATCTGTTGTGCACCACATGTGGGCCAGTTTGCCTTCGTCGGCCGCCCTTGTTGCATTCTCTCCTTACTCGCTTTGCTTGTGACTAAGTGTTATGCACTCTTAAGTGGATTGTACCTGCAGAAGCTAACCATGGCATCTCCCAGTGCTACCCCAATGTTTAGTGAATAAGTTCTGTACAGTAATGTTTAGGTGTTTAGTCTTTAGTTCCCCAGTATAATACAAGTCATAAATACATTACAGTATGGCCTTTATAGTGTTAATTGTGCTTTACATAGTGTATAGTGTCAAGTACAGTACAGTAAAGATGTGCCAGAAAGTGATCTTGAGCCCCCCTAACACCTCCAAAAACTACCAAAAGTCCTCCTCCATGCCTACAGTACACCCTAAAACTGCGTGGAATCATGGTAAGGCAGCTTTTACTGTTTATTGTAAAAACGTTTAATTTTTTCCATTTTTTCCATATTTTTACTTGTGTGTGTGTGTGTGTGTGTGTGTGTGTGTGTGTGTGTGTGTGTGCTGGGGGGGAACTTACTGTTCATCCCTACAACTCGGCAAATAGGCTAACTCGGCAAGGCTTGTACATGTATTATGCCGAATTGTAGAGGTTTTACTGTATGGGTTATTTTGAAAACTGAGTGTGGGGATAAAGACATAACCCCAGAGGTTTAACAACCCAGGGAGATAAGTTTAATACCATAAACCCAGTCCCAACAGTCATCAAAATTTAAAATAATTAATAACTACTGAGCTCAGGTTAATCTGTGGTTGTAAAATTGAAATTAATGGTAATTCAAGTAACTTACAAATAAGTGAAAATGTCTATTTCCTTGTTACAGAGGTCATCCAATGGTAAGGCAGGATGGGTAATGAGAGCCATAAATGACTGTAGGCAATTGGATGAAACACCTGAGACAAGGGAGAAATTAAGTAGTCTTTTGAATATACTAAAAGACAGATGGACTAGTATGAAGTAAGTTATGTAAATTTTGAAGCGGGAATAATGAAAGGTGATGATAAAGATCTTATGAAGTCAGAGACTACCAAATTTAAAGGGAAATTAGAGGAATATATAACAATAGTGATGCTGTTTGAGTCTAAATTTGCTGATACTACCATAGAAACACAATTGTGGAGCAGCAGAGTAAAATTGCATTACCACAAATTACGCTTCCAGCTTTTGATGGGGAGCAAAATTGGAAATCCTTTTGGGATCAGTTTAAATACTTAGTCCATGATAGAACAGATCTCCCCAATGTGAGTAAACTCTCCTATCTGTTAGGACAGGTCAAGGGGACGGCTTACAAGTTGATAAGTGAATCACCTGTGGAAGAAAACAATTATGAGGTGGCTTTGACTATCCTTAGACAGCATTATTAAGACAGGGAGCAGATCGTTACCCAATTACTGAAGGCTCTAATTGAATTACCCATACCTAAACATGATTTTGATTCCTTGCAAAATTTTCAGATTGCAAAGAGTTGTAATTTAAAGGTTTTAGGTACTTACGAAGACATTAAAGCAGCAGATTGGGTGCTCACTAGAATTGTGTCCTTAAAAGCTTCTACCTAGAAACAAGGATGCCTTGTATGGTAGGTACCAGAAGGATTATTTCTTCAGTGAGGAGACTGAAGAGGGCTTATTGCAACTCTGTAAACATTTGCAAGGAACAGTAAAGCCTGCTGAAAATAAACAGAAGGCTGAAATAAGGAAAAGGACCACTAACCAACTGGTTGAGAAACCAAAGTCAGGGACGGCTAAGTCTTTACCTAAAGAAGAAATAGGTACCTTTCTTAGTTTCGTAAAATCTGAGGATAAAATGTTAAAGGCAAGGAACAGACAAGCTGATGAAAATAAGGAGGCAAAAATTTCCATGGTAAAGGACAGGAAAGTGTGTTTGTTTTGTAGTGAACAACATTCTAGTGCGTCTTGTCAACAACTGGGATGAATTTAGAAATTATCTTGCTGACATTCCATGGCAGTCTTTCTTCTCTAGTGATGTCATTTCTACCCAGTCCCACATTTGCGATTTAATACTAGCTGGTATGGATTTATTCATACCAAGTCAACAATTCATTAAAAGATCGAACTCTCCAAAATGGTTTGATAGCAACTGTGCCAGAGCAAAAGCCCAAAAGTCATCAGCATATAACTATTACTTGAAATCAAAAACATCTGAATCACTCTCTTAATTTAAAATTGCTAGAAACCACGCAAAAGCTGCAATAAATCTATCTAAATCAAACTTTCTTCAAAAGCAAGCATCAGAACTACTTAACAACCCTAATGACAATAGAATATTCTGGTCAACTCTCAATTCTTTCAATAATAACTTTAACAAGTCATCATCCATTCCCCCACTAAAATCTTCGGATGCCAACATTACGAATGACCCGCGTGAGAAAGCAGATATCTTTGCCAGTACATTTGCCAGAAATTCTACCTTAGAGGAAGCCAGCCAGAATGTCCCAGCACTAGAACTTGACTCTCCCGACATTGTTCCACTTAAAATACAGACAAGGGACGTGAAATCCATCCTAGACAATTTACCTACCAACACAGCTCCAGGCCCAGATGGAATTCCGCCAATTGTTTTGAAAAAGTGTTCCCCAGAACTTGCCTCTGTTCTTCCAGAATTATTCAGACTATGCATACGTACTTCTTCATTCCCTATTTTTTTTTTTTTTTTATAAATAACAGAACGGAGGAAGGAAAAACAAATGGGTAAAAAAAAAAAATAATCCATACACCAGATTACTGGTGTCCTCTGTTCATAAAATATCTGTAACAGTTAGACTTGAACAGTTGTGGGTTGAAATTTGGAGGAAAACAACTCTGGGGGAGCGAGTTCCAGAGAGATGCAGTTCGGGGAATGAAAGAATTCTGGTAGGCAGAAGTTCTGCAATATGGTTGAGTGACATTCCAGTCATGAGCGCTACCAGATGCCCGTGTAGCACGAGGGAAGGCATAGAGAGGTGGCACCATGGACGCAACTTCGTCTGAGCATTTGCCAAAAAAATATCTGTAAAATAATGCAAAGGAGGCAACATTCCTTCTTACTTGCAGGGGAGGTAGTTTATATGTAATGGCAGGGTTGTTAATGATTCTAACAGCTTTATTCTGAATTTTGTCTAGTTGTCTTAATGCATCCTCTCCACAACCATTCCACAAGGATGAGCAATATTCAAGCTGAGAGCGCACATGACTCTTATAAATATAGCTAACTGCTCATCGGCGAAGAAGTTACGGACTCTGTACAATAATCCAAGTTTCTTTGAGGCGGTTTTAGCAAGTGATCTGACATGAGAGGTCCAGCTGAGGGCACTGTTAAGTGAGACACCAAGAATTTCAATACTTTTGGAGATGGGAATATTAGTAGCACTGAAGGTAATGTACGAATCTGGCAATATCTGTCTATTTGTAAACTGTATATATTTAGTTTTACTAGCATTAAAAGAGACAAGGTTGTTATGTCCCCATTCACTGATTGTAGATAGATCTTGATTTATGGAGATTGTTGTACTGAGATGAGAGGTAGAGATATTAGACTTTGTAAATGGATGTCTGAGTGTGAATGAACTATGTAGTGTTGAGTCATCTGCATATGAGTGAATGGGATTGTGAGTGGCAGATAAGAGATCATTAATATGAACCAGAAATAGGGTTGGCGCCAGAACTGATCCCTGCAGGACGTCAGCGTTAATTGAGTGGAAATTCGAATATACATCATCTACTTTTACTCTTATTTTCCTGTCACTAAGATAAGAAGAAATCAAAGGAGCAAAAGATGTTAGTCCATAGCAAGGGAGTTTGGACAGCAGAGAACGGTGCCATACTCTGTCGAAAGCTTTAGAGATATCAAGAGCTACTGCATGAGTTTCTCCAAAAAGATCAATTGATTGATGGATGGTATGAGTTAAGAGATTGAGTATGTCAATGGTGGATCTTTCGTGGCGAAAACCGTATTGTCTATCACTAATTAAGTAAATTCATGGAAAGAAGCCAATATCCACCCAATTCCAAAGAAAGAAAGTTCCTCTGACCCCTCTGATTACAGTCCAATAGCTGTCACATCTTGGTAAGGTTTTTGAAACTGTAATTAATAAGCACATAGTTAAACATCTTGAATCCAACAACTTAATTAGTGATAGACAATATGGTTTTCGCCAAGAAAGATCCATCATGGACATACTCAATCTCCTGACTCATACCATCCATCGATCAGTTGACCTGCATGGTAAAACTCATGCAGTAGCCCTGGATATTTCTAAAGCTTTTGACAGAGTCTGGCACCGTTCCCTGTTGTCCAAACTCCCTTGCTATGGACTAAACTCTTTTGTTCCTTTGATTTCCTCATATCTCAGCAATAGAAAAATAAGAGTAAAAGTAGATGATGTATATTCCACTTTCCACTCAGTTAATGATGGCGTGCCGCAGGGATCAGTTCTGGCACCAATCCTGTTCCTCGTTAATATTAATGATCTCTTATCTGTCACCCACAATCCCATCCATTCATATCCAGATGACTCAACACTTCATAGTTCATTCACACTCAGACATCCATTTACAAACCCCAATATCTCTAACTCTCACCTTAGTACAGCCATCTCTTTAAATCAAGACTTATCCACGATCAGTGAATGAGGACAAAACAAACTTGTCTCATTTAATGCTAATAAAGCTAAATATATACAATTTATTAGTAGGCAGGTATTGCCAGAATCGTATATTTCCTTCCATGCACCAAATATCCCCATTTCCAAAAGTATTGTAATTTTTGGCGTTTCGCTTAACAATGCCCTCAGCTAGACCTCTCATGTTAGATCACTTGCTAAAACCGCCTCAAAGAAACTTGGATTATTGTAAAGAGTCCGTAACTTCTTCACTGACGAGCAGTTAGTTATAATTTAGAAGAGTCATGTGCGCTCTCAGCTTGAATACTGCTCACCCTTGTGGAGCGGATGTGGAGAGGTTGCATTAAAATAAGTAGACAAAATTTAGAACAAAGCTGTTAGAATTATTAATAACCCTGCTATTCTTAACCACTAAGGATGCTCAGTCTTTGGATTTAGTTAGACGTGTAATACAACTTGGCAGATGTAAATACCATATAACAGCAGTTGTACTGGATAATATGGAAACAAGTATATATATATATATATATATATATATATATATAAGGACTGAAGGAAACCTCTGATCATCTACAAAGCTCAGGGATAAGGTTGGCTAAAGGGAATGTGGAATCAGATACTGTGGGTCCCATAAAAATGATAATTGATTCAGACTACTGTGGAAGATTCCTACATAAGATTTTCAAGAAGAATAAGGTACAGTTGTTCAAGAATCCTGGAGGTAGCCTTGTAATGGGTCAGTTGGCTTTTCCAAGGCAAGCCAGAGGAAAGGCCAAACTGGTAGACTCAGTCTTTGTTACCCCCACACAGTCATTGATGGTAGCTAGAATAGGTGCATAATTAGAACCTAATCAGATAAAAGACTTGCTGGACGAAAAACCGAACCTATACACAAATTGTGGGACCTTGACAGTGCAGGAATAACTTTGAAGAATCAACCTCTGAAGATAAAATAACTCTGGATTTGTATAACCAGTCTGTAGAATTATTTAAGGATGGACAGTATTCGGTAGGATTACCTTGGAAATTAAACCATTCGTGTTACCAACAAAATACCAAACACCTAAGGCTCAGTTAAATTTTCTTCTAAGAAAGTTGAGAGATAAACCAGGACATCTAACGATATATGATAATATTATAAAAGATCAGTTGAAGAATAAATTCATAGAAGAGGTAAAATTCCCTGTTAACCATAAGGAAGGACATTATTTACCACATCATGCTGTAAGTAAGGATTCAGTAATTACTCACATAAGGATAATTTTCAATTGTAGTAGTAAAGCGTCAAAAGGATCAGCTAACTTGAACGATTGCCCATACTCTGGACCTACACTAACAGAGAAGCTAGGGAATGTATTATTAAGATTTGGGGAGAAACCTTAGGCTTTTCTCAGAGTAGGGCTGAGAGAGGAGGATAGGAAATTTACAAAATTCCTCTGGCCTGACAAGACCTTAAAAATGAGGATAGTCCATTGAAATCTTACTGTTTCCGATCGGTGCTCTTTTCCTCTTGTGCTAGTCCTTTCCTACTTTGCAACACTTTAAAGCATCATTTTGGAAATGCCAAAGTCCAGAAATAAGGTAAGCTTTTTATATGGATAATTTGCAAGGTATTGCTGATACAAAGACGGAAGCATTGAAGGCTTATGAAGTAGCCAATTCCGAATGTGGGAAGGCAAATATGCCGTTACAGAGCTTGAACACAAATTCACCACTTAAGAGGAATAAAATACAAGAAGACAATCCAAATACAGACATTCCCAAAACTCAAAATGTGTTGGGTCTAAACTGGGATACAAGAGCTGATGAAATAAGTTTGAAACCAATTAAGCTCTCTGATACCACGTTGAGTACACCGCTTCCCGTCCGATCAGCGAAGTTAAGCAACGTTGGGTCTGGTTAGTACCTGGATGGGTGACCGCCTGAGAACACCAGATACTGTTGGCATAACGTTCTCCCTACGTGTCAAGTGGGGTTGGTGGAGGATTAGTGCCCCTCTCTGTAAAACAATTAACTCTAAGCCCTTGGCCACCCCGTTTGGGATACATGGCGTCTGGCAATGAATGAATGAAATGAATGTCACTCTCACCAAGAGGTCCTTAATTTTTAAGTCAGGTCTTCATGTTATTTGACCCATTAGGATTGATCAATCCTATAGTTATTAGGGGCAAATGTTTAGTGCAGGAGGCTTGGCGAGAAAAGTTGGACTGGGACACGGAATTAGGTGAGACATATGTGGAACAAAGGGAACAGATCAGAAAGGAATTTGAAAAAAAAAAAAAAAAAAAAAAAAAGCATCAAGCCTATGTATTCCCACGAAAATAAACAGAAATGAGAAGTCACATTTACACGTATTTTGTGCAACAGGAGAGGATAGTAAGATTATTATAACCAAAGCCAGAGTTGCACCAATTAATGGAAGAACCCTACCTCAAATGGAATTGGCTTCCATAGAAGTAGGAACCAAACTGGCCAGGTATTTAACCACCACTCTTGATACTAAGTTTGGGGATATTTATATATGGACTGACAGTGAGAGTTGTCTTTACTGGGTAGGGAGGGAAGACAGTAAAATTCCTTTCATCTGCAAAAGAGTGAAGGCTATTAAAGAACTGTCTTCCAAATTCAAAATTCATGGATGTATCCTCCAACCAAAACCCAGCTGATCTGCTCTCAAGAGCTTCGACAGTAATGAGACTGGTCAATGATAACTTATGGTTTAATGGTCCTAAATAGTTACTCACTAATGATTGGCCTGAGCAGAAACAGTATGGTACAGCTGAGGTTAGTGTAGTAATCTTGGATGCTGTTGTACCTGAGCCAGATGTGATTGACATAAGTAGATTTTCATCAGTAAGACAACTTTTTAACACTACTAAATTAGTTATTAAATTTTTGAATAAGACAGTGGGTTTTGAAGAGTTTGATCCCATGGAATATTGGCTGAAAAGGCTTCAAAGGAAATATTAGGGAGAGATTTTTGACCTTTTATGCCAAAGCACTAGCAGCAATAATAAACTGATAAGAGATTTAGGATTATCCTTAGACGGAAAAGGTCTAATTAGATGCCGTGGCAGAATAGTAAAGGCTGAGTTGCCTCTCCAAACTAGAAATCTTATATTGTTACCCAAGAATGATTATTTTCTACAGTTTATTGTTAAGGAAGCCCGTGAGTTAACTCTTCACGGAGGTGTGCCGCAGACTTCGGCCCGAAGCCGAGAAAGATATTGGATCCCTAAGGTTAGACAGGTCGCAAAGAAATATCTCAAGAGCCGCATTATATGTAGGAAGTATGAACAACGACCATATGACTATCCAGGACCACCTGCTTTACCAACGGGTAGGGTAAATGTACTGTAAGTCGGCCCTTCAAGGTAACTGGAGTTGATTACACAGGGGCTATAATTGTTACAGGTTAGGGAACTCCCCATAAGGTGTATATATGTTTGTTTACTTGCATCTACAGAAGGGCAGTCCATCTAGAAATGGAAGAAGACTAAGTTCAGAGACATTCCGGAACATATTTAGAAGATTTGAAACTAGACAGTCTTGTCCTAGTAAATTAATAAGCGACAACGGAACCAATTTCGCTGGAGCAGCACCTCTACTTTTAAATATAATGAATGACCCAAAGGCTAAGTCGGCGCTGGGAATCCAGATTTGTACCTTGTAGTTCATAGCTCCAAAAACACCATGGCAAAATGGATGTACCGAACGAATGATTGGTATTGTGAAGAACTGCCTTAGGAGGACTTTACATACGTAGAACTAAGATCACCAGAGAGGAGCTGAGAACAGTGATGACTGAAACTGAGGCAAAGATTAATGATAGACCTTTAACCTGGATGACCTAGTGTTTCAAGTGAGGCATTGACACTGGCTCATATGCTGTATGACAGGAAGCTCCATCCGGTGCCTTGTATGGATATTCAGGAGAAGCAGATGATCCTACAATAAAAAATAATGAATTTGGACAACAACTGCGTGAGGGATATCAATGAGTGAAGAGGGTATTGGACACCTGGAATAGCCATTGGAAGATTTTATGGGGCTCAGGCTGCCAGCAACAAATCAGTTATAAACATAGGAGATGTGGTCTTAGTAAAAACAGAACAACCAAGACCCCAGTGACCATTAGGTGAGGTGATCACACATCCAGATTCGGAGAGGGTGCTGAGACTTGTACAAATTAAATGTAGCGGACATACCAACATAAAAACTATTAATACATTGCTGCCCCTTGAATTAACGGCTACCCCAGAGAGAGTGGATGATGGAGAGCACTTGGGTCAAGATGCACGACGCAGAAGGGCCACAGCACAGGGTTCTCGAGACCTATGGAGAGAGCTCCTGCCTAAGGGTCACATAACATGATACAGCATATCATTTATTGCCTTGCCCCAAAACTGTGGGAAATATTTTCACCCAGAGCAGTTGCACTCTATACCTTTTAAAATAGCTGTCCATGTTAAAAGCAGAGGAAACCTTGGAGGGTGCTAATGACTAATTCAAGTGGTTTTATAACCCAGAGATTACATTCTCTTTAATCATTCTTATTACTCAAAAAGTAAATGCTACTGTGTTTAACCTTTGTTGACAACTACATCGTAAATACATGTAAATACTTAGGAATTTTCCATTGACCTAACTGCGCCTGCATGGTGGGAGGACGTGCCCTCACGTGAAAAGCTGATCAGGGTTCATTACAGATTTACATAGATAAAGGGAATATTTAGCTTTCGTTTAATTAAAATTAAGATTAAATTTAGATTCACCTTGTATATTTCATGAAGTAATTTAACTGTATTTGTCTATTGTAATTAATAAATGGTTGGCATCTCTTGAATCCTATGAGGGAGAAGAGACTCATCATTCTGCACTCTGTTTGCAAAGCCTGTTCAAGCTGCACACTGTATAATATGCACCTAAGGATGCTTGGAAGCCCCAGGCAAACCGACTGAGACCTCAGGCCCGTCGGCATCTGTTAGTCCGACTTTAGCTAAGGAGGAGTAGGCTATAGCACCAGTCGAGCAGGGCAGTACTCCCAAGGTGGATGGAAAGCTGATGACAGGGAGAGCTGGAGCTTCCATTTCATCAGCCCTCGGAACTGGATCCCGACCATCCCCCTTTGCTGAACTTTTTCAGTGTCTCAGTAACACAGAGAGTAGGCCAGCATGCTCTCCAATAAAAGTTTCTCTATCTACACCAAACTACATGCACAGTACACACCACACATCCTTTTCAAAATTTGGAAAAAAAAATAAATGGCGTCGAGTAACATAGCTTCAGAGCCCCCTGAGGGGGGGCCATAAATGCCCCCACCTTCTGTCCCTCTCCCGGTAACGACTCAAGATGCATAGAACCACTGTCTGACCCTCTTCTTCATTTCTGCAACATTTGTGGCCTTTCCTCTAACTTTCGCTCTGTTGAGCACCACCTCTCCTTCTCTAAACCTCACCTTTTTCTAACTGAGACTCAGCTGTCTGAGGCAACTGACAGCAGACCCTTTTCTGTATCCTCCTACTTTCTCTATACTCATTTCAAAGCCAAAGGTGGCTCTTGTGTATATATACGCAACAACTTATCTTGTTCTCGTGTTCCTGAACTCGATTCTTCTGAATTCTCTACACTCTGGCTTCGGCTTTCCTGTCATTCTCTGACTAAATATATCTGTGCTGTTTACTTATCTCCTAACTCTACTGACTATCAAAAATTCTTTGACCATCTTATTTCTACGATGGAACACATTCTATCCATTTCTGCTTTCTCTGAAATCTCCATTCTAGGAGATTTCAATGTTCACCACGACCTTTGGCTCTCCTCTCCTTTCAATGATCCACCTGGTGAACAAGCCTACACCTTTTCTATCCTTAATGACCTAGAGCAGCTTGTTCAGCACCCTACCCGTATCCCTGACTGCCTTGGAGAGAGCTCCAACATTCTTGACCTCTTCCTTACAACTAATCCTTCTGCTTACACTGTAAATTTTTTCTCTCCGTTGGGCTCCTCCAATCACAACCTTATCACCTTAATCTGTCCTATCACTCCAGTTTGGCTGGTGGACCCTCCAAAGAAACGTCGTCTGTGGCACTTTGGAGCTGCAGACGGGGAGACCCTCAAGCAGTAGTTCTTTGATTTTCCCTGGAATGATTATTGCTTCCATGGCCGGGAGCCATCTGGGTGTGCCTTGTGCTTTACGGGGGTTATTCCCTTGGGCATGGAAGCATACATTCCTTTCTCATATCCTTTGACTAATGCAAGAAAGCCTTGGTTTAATCACACTTGTTCTAAAGCTGTCCGCAATTAGGAAAGGGCCTATAAAAGGTACCAGAGCCAACCCACCCCTGAATCACATCTTTTATACGTTTCTGCCCGGAATCGTGCTAAGTCTGTTCTTCGCTCTGCTAAAAATAACTTCATCCATACTAAATGCTCTCAACTGTCTAACTCGAATTCTTCCTGCTCCTTCTGGCACCTTGCCAAAAACTTTTCTAACAACTTTACCTCATCATCCTTCCCTCCTCTTTTCTACTCTGATGGCTCTGTAGCTATTTCTTCTACTGATAAATCAGATCTCTTTACTCAGACTTTCTCCTCCAATTCCACCTTAGATGATTCCAGTGCTGTTCCTTCATCATTTCCCTCCTCTGACTTCCTCATGGCTGTCATTAAAAAGCCTTCAGCTGATGTATTTTCTGCCATCACAGGCCTCAGTACTAATAAGGCATATGGGCCTGATGGAGTCCCCCATGTCGTTCTCAAGAACTGTGCTTCTGTGCTTATACCCTGCCTAGGCAAACTCTTTCACCTTTATCTGTCAACTAGTACCTTTCCTTCTTGCTGGAAGTTTGCTCTCATTCAGACAGTCTCAAAGAAAGGTGACCATTCCCAACCCTCTAACTATCGCTCAATGGCTTTAACATCCTGTATCTCAAAAGTTTTCGAGTCTATTCTTAACAGAAAATTTTTAAAGCATCTTTCCTATCACAACCTTCTTTCTGATTGTCAGTATGGGTTCAGTCTGGGACGCTCCACAGGCGATCTTCTCACCTACCTTTCAGACTCCTGGTCATCCTTCTTTCGGGACTTTGGCGAAAGCTTTGCCATTGCACTTGACATTTCAAAGGCTTTCGATCGAGTCTGGCAAAAAACTTTAATTTCCAAACTGCCCTCTTACACTTTCTATCCTTCTGGCTGTGCCTTCATCTCTAGCGTCGTTTCTGGTCGTTCTATAGCTGCTGTTGTAGACGGCCATCGTTCTTCTCCTAGATCTATTAACAGTGGTGTTCCTCAGGGCTTTGTCCTATCACCAACCCTCTTCCTTTTATTCATCAATGACCTTCTAAGCTATACATCTAACCCTATCCACTCATACGCTGATGACTCCACCCTTCACCTTTCCATTCGATTCCCACAACGCCCATCTCAACAGTTACTTCAACAAACAAGAGATGAGGCTATGGCACACCTAATGTCTGACTTTGCTCGTATCTCTGACTGGGGTAAAAATAATCTGGTTGTTTTTAATGCATCAAAGACTCAGTTTTTGCACCTATCAACCTCACAAAATCTTCAACAGATATACCCATTAATGTTTAATAATATTCAGCTTAATCCTGAATCATCCTTGAACATGCTTGGGGTTTCATTTACTCGGGACTTATCTTGGAAAGATCATATTACATCTCTTGTAAAATCTGATTCCAAGAGATTGGGTGTGCTGAGCCGACTTCGTTCCTTCTTTACCCCTGCACAATTGTTGACTCTATACAGGGGTTTTATCTGCCCTTTTTTAGAGTACAACTCTCATGTGTGGGGAGGCTCCCCACATACAGCTCTTCTCAATGGGGTGGAGTCAAAGGCTTTTCGCCTCATTAACTCTCCTCCTCTTACTGACTCCCTTCAACCTCTGTCTCTTCGCCACACTGTTGCATCTTCATCTCTTTTCTATCACTACTTCAATGGTCATTGCTCCTCTGAACTGTCTGCATGCATTCCTTCACCTCAGCTACGGGTGCGTAGCACCTGTCTAGCAGCAAACTCTCATCTCTTTTCTAATGCTTGAGTTAAGCTTTACTCCCAGTCCTTCATTTATGCATCAGGCCAACTCTGGAACTGCCTCCCTCTGTCTGTATTTCCTGCGTCCTATGATCTCCAGTCTTTCACACGCAGTATGTCCAGGCTTCTCGAAATGATCGGATCTTGAATTTGGCTCTCTCTTGTATTTTGTTTTTTCTCTTGGAAGGAACAGTTTTGCTGGCTCTTTGCCTTTGGTTCCTTCTTCCTCACATAGAAAAAAATAAAGAAAGTAACCTTTATGATTTGGCCAAATCGGGGGAAACTAGCAAGATATAAGGAGAAAAATTACTGGTGAGTTAAAGTATTAATTATGCGCTAATCTCCTAAGAGACATGTAAATTTACTCTTGGTCGTGTTTAGACTAACACTCGTCAGAGAAAGGAGTGTATAAAATTTTCTGACAGATGATATTTAACATCAAACAACCCTTGACAGTTTGATCCCAATATTAAGTAAAAATTGCCTTGACGCAAGTTTAAATGCGTGCAATAAGTAGTTCATATTTGGTTACTTTTAATCAATTTGAGTCAGGTATTATGTAGAAAATGTAATCTAAATTAATTTTGAATGTATGAGGCAGGTTTAGACCCAACATTATAGTTGTTTGAGTAATGTTATTTGAAATATATACAGAAGCTAATTTTATTGCAGAAAGTACCACACCAGTAGTTCATATCTATTAGGTGCTTTTGTCAAACTGTCATTTAATTGTTGATGTTCATTGCAATAAAATGTCACAGTGAGTGCATGGGAGGCTGTTAATAAATGTTCTGAACTGAGGTAGCGCAGCCTTGCAACCTTACACTTCACAACAGGTAATGAAAGGATGGGGCTTTTTCCTGAGAGAGAGAGAGAGAGAGAGAGAGAGAGAGAGAGACTTGTCTCAACCATCAATAACGATACAACGCGTTGATGATGGCAGCTAGAGACGGTCTAAGATTGGCCAAGTAGGACACTGGAAGCAAGAGTATTAATTTTTATCCTATGTTAACTAAAAACGTAAAATTCGTCTGGCCGCAAGCCGGAACTTACTGGCTGGAACACCTTAACCTGCTAGACCACCAGGCATCCTATGGTTTTATGGTTATCATCCAAATTAGTAAATAGCTTCCTGGATTACAGGAAAGGATTTGACATCGATTGAGTGGAGATGAGTGCCTCCACCTACCATGAGTAGGACGTATGACTCCACCTAGCATGAGTAAGACGTATGACTTGTGTCTTGCTGTTGACTGTCAGTTTTGGGTTGTCTCAGCCAATCACATTCAAGCTGTGTAGAGTACAGCTCTCATATGTGGGGGTACCATATACAGTACAGCTCTTCTCAGCAAGGTGGAATCAAAGGCTTTCCGTCTAATTCACTCTCCTCATCTTACTTACTCTCTTCAGCCTCTGTCACTTTTCCGTACTGTTGCATCTTTCTACTCTTTTAACTAGCCATTTCAGTGGGTACTGCTCCTCTGAACTTTCTGCTTGCAACCCTCTTTTCATTAAGGCTGGTGCGTTGCACTCGACTAGCAGCAAAACTTTCACTCATTTTCTGTCCAACTTTCTGATGCAAAAGTTAACCATTGTTCCCAGTCTTTCATGTATGCAACAGTCAACCATGGGACTGTCTTTCTCAATAATTCCCTCTGCTTATGGCCTCCAGTCATTTAAACGCAACGCGTCCTGACATCTTGATATGCACGGGTCTGGAATTTGGCTCTTTCTTTCAAAGATGGAATAACCTTGCAGAATTCTAGTTTTGATTTCTCTTTTTGCTTACAATAACTGAAAATAAACTGCAAAGAAGGGAGTGTAGCCAATTGTAATTGCGTGATGGAACGTTGTGCAGCTGTGTATTTATTCCAGGAATTAGTATATATATTTTGGACTAGAATTTAGAACAATGTATTCCAGATAAAGCCAAGCGATTTTCTGAGTTTCGAGACACACACTAGAACTGCAGAAGCCAGACTTACGACCTTTCTTATTTTCTCTGACAGAACTGCAACGCTCCTACAACTTGAACACCGTTTTTTTTTTTTTCTGGGGATATAGGGTTGGAATGAGTCTCCTTGGTTACTGGTCAAATCAACTCGGCTATGAGACTACGTATGGCCATCAACTGAGCTGGAAGGGATAGGGTTCTTTGCCGGTTAGAGTAAACGCATCCTCCAGATGATAGTCTCTCCAAATCTGCATAAAACCGTCTTGTGGCGGAACAATAAAAAAGGCATAACGTTTTCACACTGAAGGGGTCCAAATGCAAGCGTTAAGGTGTAAATGAGACCCAGTTGTTTGTATGAGAGTATGTGACCTTTCTGTATCCTTAAGAACATTTTTAACGCATGAAAAGAAAAGAACCAAAGACTAGAAGCCCCCAAATTGTTTCCTGGAGAGAGAGAGAGAGAGAGAGAGAGAGAGAGAGAGAGAGAGAGAGAGAGAGAGAGAGAGAGAGAGAGATTCTGGACACTATATTCTGGACACATTGCGCTTAAAAGGCTGGAGGACATAGGCACAAGGAAATACAGACAGATAAAGGCGGTTCCAGAGCTAACCTGTTGCATAAATGAAGGACAGCAAACAATGATTAACTCTTGCACTAGAAATTTTTGAGAATAGTTGATGAGAATTTTGCTGCCAGACGGGTGCAGGGAAGAAGGGATACAAGCGGACAGTGCAGCAGAGCATTGTAGTGTGGGATGCAGGCTAAACGGGATGCACTGCCACATGTTCCTATAGCGGTGAGAATACAGCAATTACAAGATATGTAGGAGGAAAGTAAATCAAGGAGCAGATGCAGTATTACGGAGCCACGTATGACACCTAGACCCGTATTCTCGTCGGTTAACGGAGCTCCCTAACACATCTGCCTTAGCGATTTATTATTTTATATGGGTGGGTAATATCCCTTTTGTACGTTTTTCTTGCGGGGTATGGCGATAACAGAAAGATTTTTGTAATACGAAGATGGGAAGTAAAGTGTAATACACAAAATACGTTCGTTAGGAAAAGGTGCCAGGGAGTTTCCCTAGCCTAAGAGAATACGGCCTCTGGTATACGTTTAAGCATATAATAGGTAATATGAATCACTAAAGAACATGTGCTATGAAACTTCCTCTGCCACCAGCTACAAGGGGAATACAATGTACTAAGAAAAATAGGTCGAGGAGGAAAAACTGCTACGACCTTCCTATATGGCATAAGCAATATAGCAACTGTACGTAACACATTAAACAAAGCAAGGAGTGGAGTGGAAGGTAAATCTCTGAGGAAGAGGTATTAGGACGCCTTCAAGGACACTTAAATACTGCCCTCAGCATGTTGTAGGCAAAATACGGCCCTCAGCATGTTGTAGGCAAAATACGGCCCCCAGAGTGTTGTAGGCAATGTACGGCCTCTGGCATGTGTTAGGCAAAATACGGCCCCCAGAGTGCTGTAGGCAAATTACGGCCTCTAGAATGTTGTAGGCAAAATACGGCCCTCAGCATGTGTAGGCAAACTACGGCCCCCAGCGTGTTGTAAGCAAAATATGGTCCCCAGAGTGTTGTAGGCAAACTACGGCCCCCAGTGTGTTGTAGGCAAAATTCAGCCTCTATCAAGTTGTAGGCAAAATACTGCCCCCAGTGTGTTGTAGGTATAATAGAGTCCCCGATTTTTGGAAGCAAAATACTGCCACCAGCATGTTTTAGGCAAATACAGTACATCACTAATGAAGAAGCGCTACGAAGCGTCCATTTGCCACTTTCAATACAGGTCTTAGTAAAAGTAGTAGGAAAAAAAAAGAGAAAATGGTGGGTAAGAATGCCACGTAGCTTCCTATGGCACACACACACACACACACACACACACACACACACACACACACACACACACACACACACACACACACACACCATATGCACACTAAACACTTGCACAGGGCAGTGATTCATGGAACGACAAAAACCATGACACCTGATTCCCCTCTCTCTCTCTCTCTCTCTCTCTCTCTCTCTCTCTCTCTCTCTCCACACAGACACACATGCTGCGAGAGAGAGAGAGAGAGAGAGAGAGAGAGAGAGAGAGAGAGAGGCATTCGGCTATGATGTTTTAACGAATCGGAAGACAAGAAAATGTGGATAGAGATCTATTATGAGAAAGGTGATGGAAGGCCAGGAAAACATTAGTATCAGTCAAGTGAGAGCAGATGTATAGATATTGCTCAAAATAAGTTAGTTTCAAAAATAAAAGAACAGATATTTGCAACAGTTTGGAAGAGGAGGTGGTGCGAAACAAGAATATCATTGTTTTGACTGGGTAAATTTGAATATGGTATTATGTAAATATGAGGATGGGACTGCTGGAGTCTTGAAATCCTGTAGACAACCAATACAGCTACACTCCGTTGACTCTAACTGGGCGAAAACTAGACATAAGGCAGTCATAAAATGTTCAACGGTAACAATCCATTGACACTTGATTATTATCTTAATCATAAAAAAGACCTACGGAAACGCTGTAGAGCCGTGGTTTGTTCTTATTCTGCCACTGAGTTACATGAAATTAACGAGGAAAGGACCAGAGACTCCGTCAAATTACACTGAATCAGCCCCAGGCAAATACTTTGAGGGAAAGGCACTGAGCAGGGACAAGGCTCCAGATTGCGACGGAGAATACAACTGTCCCAAAATCAGACCTTTATATATTGCCGTGGTCAGTGGTCTCTAAACATTTACTGTATATATAGATTACTATAGTGTTATTATTATTATTATTATTATTATATTGTTTGTTTTTATTATTATTATTATTATTATTATTATTATTATTATTATTATTATTCCAGTATTATTATTCCTTCCAAGCAGGATGGTATCAATTTTGCCAGCGCCTAGGGTACCGTTGCCGGAGATTCAGCCTGTGTGTGTGTGTGTGTGTGTGTGTGTGTGTGTGTGTGTGTGTGTGTGTGTGTGTGTGTGTGTGTGTGTGTGTGTGTTAGGACTGCCATATCTGAGCAGTTAATATTACTGTACACCTCATGCTCCCCCCTCCACAGAAATTTTGGGCTTTTGGCATTATGAAACCCTTGTAATCAGTAGAGAGAGAGAGAGATAGAGAGAGAGAGAAGAAAATTAAATCGGAGAAAGCGCCAGGAATTGATGGAGTGTGTGGTGAAATGCTGAAGCATGGGGGAGAGACAGTAGTAGAATGGATGTGGAAGATGTGCAGATTGGCCTGGGAGGAAGGTAGAGTCCCGGAGGATTTAAAGTCAGGTATAATTATTCCCTTGTCCAAAGGAAAAGGGGAAAAAGAAGTGTGTGGTAATCATAGGGGCATTTGTCTTCTTAGTATAATAGGAAAAGTGTATGGTAGGATACTTATAGACAGAGTTAGAGAAAGAACAGAGAAATTAGTTGGAGAAGAACAGGGAGACTTTAGGAAGGGAAGAGGTTGTGTAGATCAGATATTCATTCTTAGATCTTTAGTGGAAAAGTTTCTAGAGAAGGGAAAGAAGTTGTATGCGCCTTTCATGGATTTGGAGAAACATATGACAGGGTGGATAGACAAGGATTGTGGAAAGTGTTAAGAATATATGGAGTAGATGGGAAGTTGTTGAATGCCGTGAATAGTATGTGCGATGGTGTGAAGGCTGCAGTGCGTGTGGATGGTGAAAAAGTGAATTTTTCTCCTTGAAAGTTGGGTTGAAACAGGGATGTGTCATGTCTCCATGGTTGTTCAATCTGTACATGGATGGGGTAATAAAAGAGGTACAAGGTAGGGTAGTGGATGTTGGAGTGGCCCTGGTGAGAGAGGATAGTGTTTGGAAACTCCCTGTACTATTGTTTGCAGATGATACTGTGTTGTTGAGTGAAGACGAAGGGGAGCTGCAAGGCTTGATGGATGAGTTTGAGAGAGTGTGTAAGAAACGGAATCTAAAGGTGAATGTAGGGAAGAGTAAAGTGATGGTCTTTGAGAGAGGTGCAGTCACTGAATTTACAGTGAGGTTGGATGGTGAGGAATTGGAAAATGTGAGTACGTTTAAGTACTTGGGTAGTGTGATGAGTAAGGATGGAGGTTTGGAGGGTGAAGTGCTTGAAAGGGTACAGCAGGGAAGAAAGGTTGCTGGTTCTTTGAAAGCAGTGATAATATACAGGGAAGTGAGCATGGAAGTGAAAAAGTTACTACATGACAGTATTGTGATACCAACTCTAACGTACGGAAGTGAAGCTTGGACGTTGTTGGAAGGACACAAGTCGAGAGTGAGAGCAGTGGAAATGAGTTATTTAAGATGAGCCTGTGGAGTCACGTGGAGAGACAGGCTGACGAATGAGGATATAAAGGAGCGTTGTGGTGTGGATTTGGATGTGATAGGAAGCGTTATGAGGAACACACTGAGGTGGTTTGGGCCATGTGGAGAGGATGGAGGGTGAAAGACTGACGAAGAGAGTGTATGTGAGTGAGGTGGATGGGGGAAGAGGGAGGGGGAGGCCGAGGATGAGATGGAGGGATGGGGTGGAGAGGTATATGAGAGAGGGGGGTGTGAGTTGGGAGCAGGGCAGTGAAATGGCGGGGGACAGGGCGACTTGGAGGCGATTTGTTTGTGGCCACCCCAAACGGGATTGAGGCGTCTGGCAATAGATAAATAGATAGACATCAGTGCTACTGTACTGCATCCATCCATGCATATCCATCATCCTGGCATTTAAGATGAGAGTGACCAGCCTCACTCATCCCTGAGTGGTATTACCTTGCCAGCACCTGTGAGATCATCAGCATAGGCTACTTGTTTTACTTTGGTGGCCTCGTATTTGATCTCTTGTTGCGCACTGTCATAGCCAGGGCGTACATAGCCATGGCAACGAGGTCACCCTGGGTAGTTCCTTCTGTGGATTGGATCACACCGACATCGTGAGCAGCTGTCTTACCCACAATGTAGAGGTCTCCTGGTTCTTGATAGGTGTGTTCCACATATTGGGCAAATGCTGGGCATTTAATCTTGGTGTTGTGTAGCACTGCCTCCTGGTTGATGGAACTGAATGTGTTTGAGGCATAAACTAAAAATACCACCTGACAGTCCTCTTCGTCTTATATTTTCCTCATGGAGTGAACTGCTGCCTCACCTCCTGCTTGCTGGCCTGCACACACTTGGAGGTTGCCAATTGCCTGCATCACATCGTCTTTCACCACCTCCATGATGCATTTTTCTATAATCTGTCTTAAGACTTCACCCACCCCGATGGGCCTACATCCAGGATTCTTATCAAAGGGGATTAGTCTGCGAGCTATCAGTGCTTCGATGTTGTTGCACTGACTTGATGCCAGCTTCCTTGCCAGTGAGGCAAAGGTGTTATACAGGTCCGTTGCTGCCTCCCCAAACTTGATGTTACTGAGGACTACTCGTCAAGAGTTTGCATTCAGGCCTGACGGTCCTGCCCCTCCCTGTGTGTGCATTGCCTTCCTCCGCACCATATCTCCAGTTATCCTGTCATACATGATGGGATTGGGTGGAGTGTAGTTCCCGTCAAGCTTTGACTGGGCACTTGGTTGTCGTGCAGTCGGGTGTTTTTCTTTTAGTTTTGCATTGTTTCTTCAGTCAGGTAGAGTACTCCGTTTGGTGATTCAGCTGAAAAGGAGCTTGTCGCCTTCGAGACCTTCCCCTGTCTCATCTTGCTGCCAAAAACTCTTGTCACATTATTGGTGTTCTGGTTTCTTCTGCCTCGGTTGCTTATCCTCATCTGCAAGGCCCTTGCTTCCTCAACTAGGTTGTCAATTTCACCTCTATTCCATGGTTCAACCCGCCTTTCGATGGCCTTAGTATTTTCTGCAATGTTTCCTCTTGGGCAGGTCTTGTTGAGGATGAGATGTATCATTGCAAGGACCTCAAGAGAGAATGAGGCAATGGGTGAGTTATTATTGTAATTGGCTATTAGGTGAGTGATTTCCTTGATCATGTCAGTTGTAGCATTGCATTTGCGAGGTTCAAAAAAGTTACTTGATAACCATCCAACAATTTTATTATATGTGGTGTTCACCGAGGTTACTCCATTTTCCTCTGGATTTGCCCATCCAGTATGTGGGATGACCTTCTTGCATAGACCTGTGAGGTTATTCTGCTTCCTTGTTGTTTGTGTCACTACTGTTTTTGGGAAGCACAATACCTGGATGATTCCCTCTTTCATGCACTCCTCTATGGTGGTCTTCGTCTTGAGTTTCATTTCTGTCATAAACATCCTGATGATCCTCATCCCCAGCTTCACTACTATTCACTTCCGCATGGTGATTTAACCCACCCAGCAATTCCATATCTCTCGCATATTGGCGTCTATCCCTATCCCTTGCATCACCGTGAGGTCTTTCACCACCATTTCCATGTGATCGTGTTAATTGTCAGTGACTGCCTCATTAATTTCCACGTCACCATTCTGTCGCCTGTCATATTGAAAGGGGTCAAGTGCCGCTTCTGGTGGGCTGTGATTCCCTAACACATTCATACAGAAAGATCCCAGCCTACAGTATGTACACAGCGACCTGTTTGTTGCACATGAGCACCTGATGCATTTATGTTGCCTAATAGAGCATTGACAACAATTCTGTGGCATGGCCATGGTGTTAATAAAGCTTTTATACTATTGTACGGTATTAATAATAATAATTAAGGCTACTTTTTGTAGTACTTTCAAATGAAAATTAAATCTAATGTTACTAGAACTGTTTTACTATTTGATTCATAAATTTATATTTGATATAAATGGAAAAATATACTTGTTTTACTTCTGCTTTTTGCAAATAATATGATGAAGTTATGAAGCAGTTTGCTTATCTTTCTCTAGTTTTGGATATCAGTTAATATCTAATTAGTTAGTCTTATACTGGTGGTCGAATGAACTGATACTGTTATGTATTTAAAGTTTGAAATTAAATAAAACAACGTTTCTTTATTTAAGAGTTAAATAGGTGGCCAATGGGTGTGGTGCAATACTGTGGAGCCTTGTTTAGTGGTACTCGGTCTTCAGGCGTTACGTTGTAGGGGTCAGAGTGGTGTGTGGTATAGCGGCAGTCTGTGTGTGTGTGTGTGTGTGTGTGTGTGTGTGTGTGTGTGTGTGTGTGTGTGTGTGTGTGTGTGTGTGTTGTTTAGTGATATTAGGTCTTCAGACTTTATGGTATAGGGGTGTGAGTGATGTGATGTGTGGTGTTGAGACACTGTGTGTGTGTGTTGGTGTTGTGATAGGTGCTGTGTGATGTGTTATTGTGGTGTGGTGTTGGGGTAAGGTAAAGGCACCTTGACTTAGCAACGCACATACTGTAGGCATTAACAAGGTTTATTTAGTGTTGGCGTTAATTACAAGATTGTGATAGGGAATTTTGAGAGGGGTGAGTAAGCAGTTCTAATTTGTAATTTTATGGAGTTTTACATTTGCCTTATTATACTGATATTATATTAAAATTATCCTTATTGCTACTGTATATAATAATAATAGTGTATTTAAAGCTAGGGTACTATGCTTAAATTTGTGTCCCCCTGTGGCGGGGGAAACACAATCTGGCTGCACTACGGGGTGGTACTACTACTCTGCGGCCAGCTTGTGTTAGGAAGAATACTGCCACCTTATTCCCTGTGTGTCATAAAAGGCGACTAAAAGGGGCGGGGTGAGGGGACTAGGGACCCCCTCCTCTGTTTTTAATTCCTAAAAAGAGGCAGGCCAGAGAAAGGGATGGGAGATTGAGTTATCCCCGTACCCTGATGATTGAGTCTATGAATGTGCGTGGCTGTAGTACGATTGAGGCTAAAAGGGAGGAGATTGGGAGAATGTTTGTGAGAAGAAGGTTGGATGTGTTAGCTTTGAGTGAAACGAAGATGAAAGGGAAGGGTGAATCTATGTTTGGAAGTGTGAATGGAAGATTGTCAGGTGTTGACAGAGGAAGGGCAAGAGAAGGTGTGGCCTTGTTAGTGAGTCCAGAAGTACAGCAGTGTGTGACTGAATGGAAGGAGGTGTCATCGAGACTGATGTGGGTGAAAGCGAGAATTGAACGTGAGTTGTGGGTGTTTGTGAGTGCATATGGGCCTGGTAGTGAAAGGGATGAAGAAGAGAGGGAGTCTTTCTGGAAAGATGTTGATGAGTGTCTGCAGAGTTTTGGAACGAATACTAATGTGGTAATGATGGGAGATCTGAATGCTAAAGTGGGAAATGTAGCAGTTGAAGGTGTAGTTGGTATGCATGGTGTCCCTGGAAGAAATGAAAATGGGGAATGAATGATAGGGATGTGTGTTGAGCGAGAGATGGTGATTGGAAATACGCTGTTTGAGAAGATAGATATTTATAAGTATACATGGGTGAGACAGGAGGGTGGAATGGTTGTGGATAAAGCATTGATGGACTATGTGGTTGTGTCTAGGATTGTAATAGGAAGATTGTTGGATGTAAGAGTTCTGAGAGGGGAGGGTGGAGGTATGTCTGACCACTACCTGGTGGAGGGAAAGTTAAGAGTAGGTAAGAGATGGTCGAGAGCTAGGAGGTTTAGGTGTGGCAGGGAGGTTTTGAAAGTGAGTGAGTTGGATAGAAGAGAGAAAATGATGGAGTATCAAGAGAAATTGAAAGATGAGTGGAACGCAGTGAAAGATCAGGAAAATGGCAATGTGGAGGAGGAATGGCAGTTGTTTAAGAGTGCTGAGATGGGGCATGCAGAAGAGGTGTGTAGTGTGAGACGTGTGGGTGGTGGTGTAAGAAAAGAAAGTGAATGGTGGTGTGAGAATGTAAGTATGGCTGTGGCTGAGAAGAGATGTGCATATGAAGTGTGGCTGCAGAGGAAGGATGAGGTGTCATATGAAAGGTATAAGGAAAAGAGGAATAGGGGGAGAAGGGCTGTGCGTGATGGCAAAGTGGCAGCAAATGAAATGTGGGGTAGGTGACTGACTGAGAATTTTCAACAGAATATGAAAATGTTTTGGAAGGAGGTGAAAAAGGTGCAAAGGGGAGATTCTGGGAAGGAAGAGCGAGTAAAAGCAGAGAATGGAAGGATGTCAATTGAGATGGATGCAGTAAGGAAGAGATGAGCAGAGTATTTTGAATTATTGTTAAATGTAGAGGAGGAAAGGGTGGCTGAGATTGTGGCGGATGGAAGGGTGCAATGAATGAATGTGTTGAGAGAGTTGAATAATTCTTTGATCACAGAGGAGGAAGTGGAGAAGGCAGTAAAGGAGATGAGAACAGGGAAAGCTGCAGGTATGGATGGGTGTACTGTGGAATGCCTGAAGGGTGGTGGAGTGACTCTTCTTGACTGGTTAGTAAGATTGTTGAATTTGTGCTTTGTGAAAGGTATGGTGCCAAATGGCTGGGCAAGTGCTTGTGTGGTCCCGTTGTATAAAGGCAAAGGTGATAAGTATGAATGTACTAGCTCTAGGGGTATAAGTCTGTCGAGTGTTGTAGGTAAGGTGTATGGTAGTGTTAATTATGAGAGTTAGAAAGGGTACAGAGGGAGTGATTGGTGATGAGCAGTGTGGCTTTAGGAGAGGGAGGGGATGCGTGGATCAGGTGTTCGCTGTGAGACAAGTGTGTTAAAAGTATTTAGCGAAATGTAAGAATGTGTTTTGGGCATTCATGGCTTCAGAGAAAGCATATGATAGAATTGATAAGGAGGCATTGTGGACTGTTTTAAGACTGTATGGACTTGATGGTAGGTTGCTAAAAGGGGTGAAAAGTTTTTATGTAAATAGTAGAGCATGTGTAAGAGTGGGAAACGCTGTGAGTGATTGGTTTCCCGTGAGAGTGGGGCTACGACAGGGATGTGTGATGCTGCCTTGGTTGTTTAACCCGAGGCATCCTATCGAGTTATGACTATGTTGCAGTCCCATCGACTTACTGGTACGTCGCACAATTGCATGGTGCATAATTTTCACAATTTTCAAAATTCGCGCTTGATTTTTGGTACATAGGGTAACTCGACCTTCCCCTACCTGCCAGCAGGCTGGGACACTCGGAGACCCCACGCGACCTATGCTCACCCTTGGCTCAGTCACTCACCTGATAGCAGTGGCCCTGGTCAGACATGGCGCATAGAGGTCTCTCAGAGGAGGAAATCCAAGCTGCCCTGGATGCCTTCACAGGCAACAGTGATTCCCCACTGGATGACGAGGTTGTGGACAAATATTATGTCCAACCAGAGGAGGTGGAAACCAGCAGCAGTGATGAGGAGGTCCCGTCCCCCAGGAAGCGGCGCTACGTGACTTATCGTGCTGCTAGAGAGGGCCAGCCTGCACAAAAACATGCAACATCCTCTCAGCACCCCCTACATGATGTGGAGCCCGATTTCGAGGATGAGGATGAGGACGAGGACGGAGCCGTGGGACGTGCTGCCATGTGGTACGGCCGAGAGATTATCACCCATCTCAGTCCCGAGCATACACCACGTCGTACAAGCATGTATTAGTCTTTTGTTTGGGGAGGGCGGAAGTGGCGTGGAGGGAGTGGGGAGTGAAAGGGAAAGTGCAGGGGCGAGTATAGAAAGTGAGAGTGGCGGGAGTGAGTCATCGCTCTCCCGTGGTGGTGTGGGGCAGTGAGGGTGATGAATCACGTGGTGTTGTGGTGGAGGGGGAAAGTGGGGAGGAACCACTCCCCAGCACGTCTTTTGCTCCCCAATATTCCCAGATTCATCCCCACAGCCCCCTAATGTTCCACAAGGCCGTAAGGGTAAGGGAAAGGGAAAGGGTAACAGCTGAGGGAAGAGGAGTGCGAGTGGGGAAGCCCTCCGCACTCCTCCTCCCCAACCTCTCCCACCAGCATCTCCTCTCCACCCACACGAAGGTGACGATGGGGACGAGGGATTTGTGTCATGGAATTGGGAGGATGGGAGTGATTTTTCTCCCATCATTCACCCCTTCACTGAGCAGGGGCGCACTGGCTGCATTGCTCCAGGAATTCACCCTAATTCCACCAGGCTGGATTTTTTCCACCTTTTTTTCAGTGAGGGTTTTGTGGAGGAATTAGTGGACCAAACAAACAGTTTCACTAGCAGCCAGTGCCGTGAGAGTGAAAAACTGGGCACAAGGATCAGGGATTCTATCAAATATGATTACCCAGTCTCCCTTGCAGAAATGTTTTTATTTTTTGCCCTTGTCCTTTTGATGGGTATTGTACGAAAGAACAGAATTCCGGCATACTGGACAAAGGACCCTATTATGCTGACACCAATATTTGGCCCAATCATGAGCCGTAATCGCTTTCAGCAAATTCTAAGTCGCCTCCACTTTTACGATGCTGATGATCCTGCAAATGCAAATGACACAGATAAGATGCGGCAAACTAGGCTGGTTTTTGATCACCTGTGGCAAACATTCCGTTCCTCATTTCATCCCTATAGAGACCTCGTCATAGACGAGAGTCTCGTGTTGTGGAGAGGCAATATTTCATTTCGGCAGTACATACCCAGCAAAAGGCACCGTTTTGGGTTCAAGATCTTGATGTGTGACTGTAGGATTGGTTATGTGCAAGACATAGTCTTGTACACCGGTGCACAGACAGACATAATAGAAGATCGGAGTATTGGACTGTGGAGCAGTGGTAAAGACAATGATAGAAGACTACCTTCATCGTGGTCACGTCTTTTACCTGGACAACCGGTACACTAGCCCTCTTCTCGCTCGTTATCTACACAGGCATGACTCGGGAATCTATGGTACCGTCAAGGTGAACCGGCGTCACATGGTCAAGGTGGGATGGAAACTTGACAGAAATGAGGTTGTCTTCTTCCAGGCAAACAATATACCAGCAACAGTGTGGAACCACAATAGAGAAGTCAGCCTCTTGTCCACGGATCACTGCCCATTGATGCACCGTACAGAGTCCGTGGATTACCGGAGCGAGAACAGGCGCCACATAGGGAAACCTGAGTGAGTCCTCGATTACAACATCAACATGTGCCTGGTGGACCAGTCAAACTCCATGATATCCACTGTCGAGTGTGCCAGGACCATGATGAAGTGCTACAAGAAGCTCTTCTTTCACCTGCTAGATATAACTGCCCTGAATTGCCACCACCTGCATGCCATGACAACAGGAGTTCAGGAAACCTTTGAAGGGTTTGTGAGGAAGCTTACATTTGAGATTTTTGCCCGGTATGCGGTTGAAAGGCCCCAACACCGCACACGCACTGCCTCTACCGCCCAAACTCCCCTGAGAATGTCCGCCTGCCATTTCCCCACTCCTATACCTCCCCAGCCAAATAGACCTAGGCCCCAACGCAGGTGTCATGTGTGTAGCAATTCCCGGGTGAGACCCACCACTCAGAGGAAAGACACCCGCTATGAGTGCATAGAGTGTGACGTGGGTCTCTGTATTCACCCTTGTTTTAGTGAGTATCACACCTTGATGCACTTCTGATATGGTGTGAATGCGATATGACGCTGATACTCAGAAATAAATACGACAAACAGACGCTCAGTGTAATTATAAGGCCCGTAGATCTGTAAATAGTAGTATGGAAGTGGAAACCGGTGTATTATAAGTGGAATAATCTGTAAGGGCATAAATATTTTCTAAGTGGAAACCTTCCCAGCAAGTGTATGTAGATGTGCTTTTCTGACGCTCAGTGGAATAAATAAGGCCTGTTAATATGTAAATATTAGTATGAAAAATGGAAACGGGCGTAATATAAGTTGAAAGTTTTGTAAGTGCTGAAATTTATTCTAAGCCAAAATATTCCTAGCAAGTGCATATAGAAGAGATTTCCTGACGCTCATTGGAATAAATAAGGCCCGTAAATATGTAAATAGGAGTATACGAGTGGAAACGGGTGTAATATAATTGGAAAATTAGTATGTAAGTATATGAATATTATCTTAGTCGAAACATTTATTGCGAGGGTATTTTGGTGCGATATTCTGATGCTCAGTTGAATACATAAGGCCTGTAAATATGTATAGTGCAGTATAGGGTGGAAGCGGGTGTAATGTAGTGGGGAAGTATATAGGGAGTGAAAAAATAAAGTAGTTGAAACACGAGTGGTAGAGAGTGTGCTTGCTACGTGAATATGCGCTAGCATTTCGCTAAATGTCCTCGTAATGAATGTAAATAATTGAAAACATTTACAGTGGTGGAGGAAAGGTTCAATGTAAAGAAAACAATACTATGAAAGTGATAAAACAATATGGTATGTTGAGATACGAGTCATAGCGAGAGCGCTGAGTAAGCAGATGTATGCTATAGTTATGCTACATGTCATCGTAATGAATGAAAACAGCTGAAAACATTTACATACAGTACAAAATGATAAAATGGCATTGAAACAGTACCATACAAGTAGAAATAATGATATGTTGACTGAAACAAGAAACTTAGCACATAGCGTGTTACCACTCTGACCAAACTCGCTATGCTCGCACGAAGGTACAATGCTTATTTTTCATATATATGTCATTGAAAACCATTATATTGTTATTGTTATTGTTTATTAGTTCAAATTCAATAAATGTGGAGGTGTTCTTTGTGGTCTCTCCCAAAATTACCTACCATAGAAAACGTGAGCGCCTCACACGTCAGTGACAGAATACGATACCTGGCGCGGGGGAGCTCACCTGTTCCGACCACTTATGGACCACGGTAAGCCCTTTCTTGGTGGATTTCCTTTGTTTCTCAACAAAAGCAGAAGTTTTAGCTAATTTTTTTTTTCCAAAATAGCTTGGGATAGGGCAGTGTCGAAGGTGCGAAATAGCTCGGGACGTGACGGGTTAATATTTATATGGATGGTGTTGTAAGGGAGGTGAATATGTTCTGGTGGATAGTAATACTTTTTGTTTACGTTATGGTAGTAATACATGTCGATGGCCTGATCATGTGATAGGAAGATATAATGAAAAAGTGAAAATAAGCAATGTTAGAGTGCTGCCAGATATGATCGATTCGGATCACCTGCCTCTGTGCTTCGATCCGGTGTTCATGGAAACAGTTAGAGAGTTATTATTAAATGGTGAAAAAGAGGATGCTTGTGAGGTTTGTAATGGTAACAATGTCCGCAGTGATAGTTATTCTGGTCACTGTCTTTGTAAACTGAAAACATCTGAACTCGAAGGATGTATCTGATTACGAGCGAGGGCGACGCCTTTGCGAGTGTCTCGTCAAATAATGGCATTTTCTCACATACGAGCGGCTCGACCAGGCCGGGCTCATCCCGGCCCGGCCCGGCCCGGCCCGACCGTGACGCTTTTGAGAAGATTGTATCTCAGCAACCACAGGTCCGATCACTGCCCATTACTACACTCCACCAGCTACAAGTTTGTGGCCAGTGTGTGAAATGTAGTAATAGGTTGCCTGTAGGTCTCTACATCTTCTCCCATCCTGAATGCTTTCTTGTTTTTGTATTTTTTTCATCTCTTATCCATGTACTTTTGCCATTCCTACTGCTTAACAATAATTTTAAAAGAGAGTTTTTTGTTTTCTAGTAATCAGATACTCTTAAGGCATCACGTGGCCCTCATATGTGCACGATACTTTAAAAGATTACTCAGATCACCAAGCTTAATCATGATATTGAACTTGCCGATTTTGGGAAGTGGATATTTTTGCGTTCATGCCCTGAAATTATTATTTTAAAGACTTATATAATGCAGAGGTGTCTTCTCTTACCACGGACGTAATAAGAGCCAGAATAATGTGGGTACAGAGGCACAAGGAACGTAGAGTTCGTTCACTGTTTAACGCGGTGCACCTGCGGTAGAGACCCAGGCCACTTCACCTTACTTCATCTCACCTATACCTCTCTTGTAGACTGTGATGTAAATGAGTGGGATAAAAAACTGAAAGATGAGTAAGAAAGACGAGGTGAAACAAACTAAGACAGAAAAATATATAGTTATGGTGAGAGAAGGGAAAAAGAAAAAAAACATATAGTTAGAAAAGACAGACCGAAAGAAAAGGAGTAAGAATATAAGCAGAAAGAAACGCATATACATGAGAAAGGCAAAAATGAAACAGGATGAAATGGACATAAAAAAGAGGAAAAGAAAAAGGAGAGAAAAATACTAAAAACCTCATCTCTCCTCCTACCTGTCTTGAAGCTTCTAATGCTGTAATATAGTCAAGAAAAAAGATAAGAAAAGGAGTTACACTGAAACACAGAAAGCAAAGTTCAACAGAAAGGAGGGAGAAACACGCAAAAGGAAAAGATCTGAAAGAAAGAAATCAAAGTAAGGAGATACAAAGTTGTGCAGCAAAATAAAAGTATGAGAAGAAAAGACTGGAAGAAGAGGAGAAAACGAAAAAAAAAAATGTATATATATATAGAGAGAGAGTGAGAGTGAGAGAGACAGAGAGAGAGAGAAAGGAGGGTCTAGGAATGAAGATCGTAGGATTGAGCTTGGGATACCTGTAACAGAGTGCCAGGCCGCTCCACCTTACTTCATCTCGCCTCCTGCTTCTCTTGCAGCTTGTGATGGTGTAATATAGTGATTATGATCTAGTGTACCTAATGGTGTGGTGGTGGTAATGAGGATAATGACTGGTGGTGATGATGGTCATGATGATAGTAATGATGGTGGTGGTGGTGGTGGTAATGAGGATAATGACTGGTGGTCATGATGGTCATGATGATAGTAATGGTGGTGGTGGTGGTGGTGGTAATGAGGATAATGACTGGTGGTCATGATGGTCATGATGATAGTAATGATGGTGGTGGTGGTGGTGGTGGTAATGAGGATAATGACTGGTGGTCATGATGGTCATGATTATAGTAATGGTGGCGGCGGCGGAGGTGGTGATGATGGTTATTGTGGTACAGTAGTATTAACCTCGCCTTGTTGTGAATTTTTCATATAATGGTGAAAGAACGGAAGAGGGAAGAGAAAGAAAAGGGGAGGAGCAATCAAATGAAGTAACAAGGAAAAAATGAAATAAGATTAAAAAAAAAAAAATATATATATATATATATATATATATATATATATATATATATATATATATATATATATATATATATATATATATATATGACAATGAGAGATAAAGGTGTGCGGATCCTAAAGAAAAAACAGCATAAATACGTGACGGCCAAACATGTTTTACACCTGCAGTGGCGAGGTGGGTTCCAGCCCCACACAGATTACGGTGCTTGTTATGAATCTGTCATTTATATACATATCTACTGAGAGATACAAAAGGCAAAGCAAGTAAGATACATGGTGGGAAGAGGACATAAGTTAGAAGGGAATAACAAATTAGAGAAAGGAAAAATTATTAAGAGGAAAAGCACAAGGATAACAACAAACAACAGAAAAGTAATCTGAAAAGAAAGAAATAAAAAGACAAAGGAAATAGGGAAAAAAGGAACATCACCTACTCAGTATCGAATTCGAGACACCTTTGTCAAAAACTCAGCTTTTTCACCTTACTTCGCCTTGGCACCTACTTCTGGTGTTTTACTGCTGTTACACAATGAAAAAGTAAGAATGCAGAAGGAGAAGGAAGGAAACACTGAGGAAAAAGGAGAAAATTAAGACATAAAAACGAAGAAGAACTTGGAGATATGAAAAAGAGACAAAGGAAGACGGTTGGAAAGGAAAATGGAAATTTAGAAAAAAGAAGAAACAATCAATCAATCATTTCCTGTGGCACCCCACGGGATGCATAGGGTCTCAATGAACTCTCTTCACCAATATTTGTCTCTTGCCATCTCCTTCAGGTCCCACCAACACTCCTCTCCTGCTTCTTTTTTCATTGTCCTCAACCAGGTTTCCCTCGGCCTACCTCTACCTCTTCTTCCTCTAGCAATCCACTCTGGCACAGAAACGAGGTCTGAAAATAAACAAAACACGAAAAGAGGAAAAAGGGAAGGTAAAGATGCAAGAAAGGAAAAGCTATATAAATGATAAAGGTATTAAGCTCGGTACTCCTGCAGTGGAGTCCCTGGCCGCCCCACCTTACTTCATCTCGCCACTTGACAACACACTCTATAAGAGAGCTTGTGTTGCCTGAATTATACCTACCTATCTTGGTACTTATAAACACTTAATACCCAGCGCACTTAAACTTGACTTAAAACTGCCAGCTGAGCTGTAAGAAGAGACTAATTTTACAATACGGTACTAAATCTGTCCACTTTAACTGAGGCCCAAGTACCCTCTTTATTCCTAGAATGCTGAGCTGTAAGAAAAGATTAACATCACATTACGGTGTAATACTCTGTCCTCTTTAGCTTGGCAAGAAATTGTCTTCTTTTGGTCAAGAATGCTGAACTACCAAAGACTGAAGAATATGGTGGTGGTCATGGCAGAGTACCAGACATTGTCTTAATCTGCCATTGAAGAGCGGAACATTTGTTGCAATGACGAAAATCTTTGCCAAGCTAAGGTGGACGAACTATAGTGGTGGCCTAGATCTAATGTGGGGGAAGTGATGATGATGATGTTGATTAGTTTTGACTGTAATGAGTGTACGGAAAATGATGATGATAATGATTGTGAATAATGATAATTTTGGTGATTACTGTGATAGCGATAAAGGGTTAGTTTAGATAATAATAAATGTATGAATAATGATAATGATGATGATGACTGAATAATGATGATGGTACTGATGGTAGTAGTGGTGGTGATGGTGATGTAGGTAAATAATGATGATGATAACCTTTTTTCATCTCACCTCCTACTTTTCGTGTATCTTGTGATAAAATATATTGTGTCAAAATAGCAGTAAGGAAAGGGAGAAAGAAAATGAGAGAGGGAAAAAATGAATGCCAACAAGTGCAAAGAAAGAGAACATAGTTGTTGAGAATTATGAGTAAATAAAAATATGTTTCGGGATAGACGAGAGCTAATGGGATAAAATGAGACAGGAAAAAAAGTGAAGAAAGAAAATGACAGAGAACGAAAGAAATAATAAGGGATAATGGGATAATGCATGGAAAACAGATAAGGAGAAAGGAAATAAAAAATGAAAGAAAACGAAAACTACGGTCATTGGATGAAACTCTAGACAGCTCAGTAGTCTCTCACTCATTTTCTTTCCCTCTTTGTCTTACTCGGTAACGTCCATTGTCTTACTAATTTTCTCATGAATTTTTTCACCATTCTTTTTCTTTCTCATTGTCTCTTCTTCTAAATATCTTTTTTTTTTTCTTGTTTTTCCTTTCTACTTTTTATTTCCTTCAATCTTCTTTCGCCCATTGCAAGAGATATTTCTCTTTTTTTTTTTCTTTCCCCGCTAAGTACGGACTTCATGAGAGGTAAGAGGCAAGATGAAGGAAGCTTATCATCATCATCGTCATCATCATCATCATCATCATCATCATCACTGGTACAATTGTCATTATTCTGATCCAAAACATGTTCTCCAGCACAGCTGGTGAGCACCTCCTTGGTTACTGTTTACTGATGGTTATTAATAGTCAGCGGCCAAGGGGCAGGTCATTCTGAGGGATTAGCATGTAGCAAAACAATCATATCAAATGTTAACCAATAAATGATGTGATTTATTCATTTATTCCAGTGTCATATATATATAATTCATAAATAAAAAATGTAAGCTATTATAATGTGGTTTCCACTACTGCAAGTAAACAGCCGTGCGGTACCTGTCTGCTCTACCTATGTGAGTACCAACTTTATCCAGTCTATTGTTTGTTGTGCAGTACCTGTCTGCTCTACATATGTGAATTTATTCAGTCAATTTTTTGTTGTGCAGTACCTGTCTGGTCTACCTATGTGAGTAACAAATTTATTCAGTCAATTTTTTGTTGTGCAGTACCTGTCTGGTCTACCTATGTGAGTACCAACTTTATCCAGTCTATTCTTTGTTGTGCAGTATCTGTCTGGTCTACCTATGTGAGTAACAAATTTATTCAGTTTTTTTGTTTGTTGTGCAGTACCTGTCTGGTCTACCTATGTGAGTACCAAATTTATTCAGTTTTTTTGTTTGTTGTGCAGTACCTGTCTGGATGACCTACCTGTTTAACCACCACTTTTATCCAGTCTGTTTTCTGCTGTATCATTTAAAGGTTGGCTGGTCAGTTCACTTAATATTTCACACCACCGCCATCACTAGCTACGGTAAATATAATCCACCACTATATTACAGCATCACACGCTAGGTAGGAAGCAAGATGAAGCAACGTCATTATTTATTACAGTAACATACACAGCCATCACCATCATAATTATCATCATTGCCATTACCATGACTGCCATCATCGTCACTGTCAGCATGATAATCAGCTACACAGACCTAACACTATATTTCAGCATTACAGGCTACAAGGGAGGTAGAAGACAAGACCCAGTAAGGTATAGCAGCCTGGGACTCCATCACAGGTGTACCGACTTGACACCATTACCATTAATAATTAATTTTTCCTCTTTATCGCCTTATGTATTTATATCTCCATCAATACACGTTTTTGTTTTTCACTGTCGTTCTCCTTTTCGGCCCCTGTCATTGTCAGTCGCTTATTTTCCCGTTTCGCATTTTCTTGTTTGTGCTATCTTTTCTATTTTCTCCCATCTCTCCACCATTATCCTTCTTTCTGCTTTTATTCCCTCTGTCTTCTCTATTTTTTATTTTTCTCCCTTCCTTCTCCTTTCTTCCCCTTCTTCCTGCCTCCTTTCTTGTTCTCCATATTACAACAATAAAGTCACAAGACAACAAGGAGCCAAGGTGAAGTAAAGTAGAGCGGCCTGAGATTCTAACAAATGTGTCTCAAGTTCGACGCAGAAAGTTAGGCTTCCTTTTTTTTCCTCTTTCTCTCTCATTTTCGTTTTCGTTCTCTGTCTCTCTTTTGCTACATCTCTAATGGTTCGTTCTCTGCATTGCTTTGCTTTCATTCTCATTCCTTCCTTTTCTTGTATTTTATTCCTTTTTCATTCTTTATTATGTCGTGTGTTTATCCCTATCTCATCCCTGTCTCTTTGGCTTTCTCCTTTATGTTCCATATTATGTGTTTCTTTCTATATTCTCTCGTTTTTTTCCATGTAATCATCCCACATTATATATCTCATTTGTTTTCATTTTTCTTTACATTCTTTCTCTTTCCTCTTACATCCTTCCTTCATTCTAGCATCACAAACAACAAAATAAGCAGGAGGCCAGATCAGTACTGTCCTACTTTTCATCATCGTTATCATCGTCATCATTACTGTTGTCACTTTTATCTTGATAATGAATTTACATCACAAACACTGTCACCACCTTTAACATCATTAATCATCATCATTATCAGTATATGCAGCGTCACCATCATTATCATAATCATCACCGTCATCAACACCATAAATCGTTAACATAATCGTCACCATCATCAACATCATTATCACCATCACCACCATTAGCTGCACTAAATGAAAGCCACCACTATATTACAGCATCACAAGCTACAAGAGATGTAGGAGGCGAGGTGAAGTAAGGTGCAGCGGCCTGGGACTCGGCTACAGATGTACAAAGTCAACACGTTGTTACCTTGTCCGGACGGAGTCCGCGAGATATTGTTATTCGTCGAGTTTGTTTGTTTGATTGATTGTTAACAACATTAAGGGAAAGATTCTGAATGAAATTACATGAAACTTTCAGGATTTATGGGCACTGATCCCCAAACAAAGTGATTAAATTTTGGAGGTAATCAAGTGACCATGAAAGATCAAAATCAAGGTCATGGATTTTCAGAGGGCTATAACTTGAAAACTGTTAAAGGTAGAGATATTTATTATTATGATCATACAGGAACTCGTAATATGGGCTTTCATTTGGTACCAAGACCTTTGACCTTGAACGATCTTGAAGTGTTCTAATTCAAGGTCACGGATACTCAGGGGGATGTAACTCGAAACTGGTTGAAGATAGATATTTACTATTATCAAAGTATAGGAAATAACATGGATTTTCAATTGGTACCTTGACTTTTGATCGCGAGTGACTTTGCAAGGTTAAACTCAAGGTCACGGATATTCAGGGGGTTATAACTCGAAACTCGTTGAAGATAGAGATATTTACTATTACCAAGATATAGGAAGTCCCATATGGGCTTTCATTTGGCAGCGTGGCCTTTGACCTTGGATGACGTTTAAAGGACAAACGCAATATCACGGATTTTCAGAGGAGGTATATAACTTGAAAACATTTTTGCATTACCTTAGACTTTTACTGTGTACTGACGCTAAATGGGAGAAACGAGTTAGTACAGCATTTCACAGAAATAAACTAACTGCTGTCGGGCGAGGTTTGTTGTGCCTAGCATCACTTGTTTTGCTTCTCGCTTGATTTCATCATTTTTACTTTTTTTTCTAAATTTCTCTCTTTTCGTTTGAGTATTCACTCCCTTTGCTTTCTATTTGTCACATTCTTCGTCTCACACGGTCATCTCATATTCCCTACTTTTCTCCATTTTGTTTTATCTTTCCTTATTCTTTCTCCTTTCCCCGCTTCTTCATTTCTGTCTTTTTTCATCAATATCTTCAATATGTTTATCTCTTATTTATTCTTATTCGTTATCTTTTTCCGCTCTTTCTGCCTGCAGTTCTTTTTTGTTTTAGTTTTCTTTCTCCCGATTTTTCCACCATTATTTTTCTCCTTTCCTCAGTCCATTTGTTTCTGTCCTTTCCTTTTTATCTGCTACTTCTCACTGTCATTTTCAGATTCCTTTTTTCTTTACTTCACTATTTTCTCTAATATATAACAGGATCGCAAGCATCAAGAGAGGTAGGAGGTGAGATGAAGTAAGGTGGAGCTGCCTGGAACTCTGCTACAGGAGTACCAAGTTCAAACCTTCAGTCTGCTGTGGTAAACCTCCTTTTATATCTCTGTTTTTCCCTTTCCTTACTTATTCATTCTCCTTTTTTTCTTTTTCTCTCCTTCTTCTTTTTCATTTCTTTGTTTCTGCCTCCTGTCGATTCGTTTTCCTTTCCTTCGGCTTCTCATTTGTTTGTCTTTTTCTTTTTATGCATTCTGTCTTTCTCTTATTTCGCCCTTTCCTTCTTCATGCTCTTCTTTTCCTTATTCCCTTCTCACTTCCTTTTCCACAACATGTCATCATCACAAGCTGTTCAGTGACGTAGCTGGCGGGATGAAGCAAGGTGTGGCGCCCTGGGGCTCGACAACAGGTGTACACAGGTAACACCTGACTTTCTTAATCAGTTCTTGTACTAATTTGTTTCACCCTTTTTTTCTTGTGCTCTTTTTTCAATTTTTTCTTTGCTGCACCCACCCCCAACTACTCCCCCTCCTTCTCCCCCTCATCATCATCATCATCATCATCATCATTCATTCATTCTGTCATTATATCATGAAAACATATCTACATAATCAACACCATCCCAATAACCTCTTCCTTCATCACTATTCACAAAACCATTATTACCATCATCATTATCTATACACTTGTTTCCACCAAAACTTGCCTACATCATTATCACTTCCACCACATTAGAACGTGGTCACCACTATGGTTTGTCCACCGTAACTTGCCAAAGATTTACTTCATTTTGCAGCAAAATTATCATTAATCAAATGGTAGATTAAGACAAGATAAGGAGTCACGATCCTTTCATAACTTTTTGACAAGAAGATAATCTAGTTTGTCATTACTGCTCAGCATTCAAGATAGAGAATGTAGTAATTATACATCAGAGTAAAGTGAACAGAGTATAGCAGCATAATGTAGTGTTAATATATTGTTACAGCTCAGCACTGAAGACGGAGAAATGTTAATTTTAGGTCAAGTTTAAGTGTATACAGTATTTACGTCGTTATATGCACCAGGATAGGTAAATACATAACAGCATCAGGAGCTACAAGAGAGGCAGAAGGCGATATAAAGTAAGGTGGAGCGGCTTGGGACTACTGCAGGTGTATGGAGTTGAAACCTAACATACAGCACGCCTTTCAGTCATTATCTCTTTTTCCTTCTCCTTATCAGTTCTCTCTCTGTTCCTCTTTAGTTTTTCATTCTCATTTCCTTTTTTCTGTCGTTATTTCTCTCACATCTTGTCTTGTTTTCCTTTTCTTTTTTCTTTCTCCACAGCATTACAATAATACTAGCTACGAGAGAGGAGGGAGGCGAGATGAAACAAAGCTATCAAAACTAACCTACGTTACCATCATCATTAGAATAATACTCAGAATCAGTAACACGATCATCGCTGCCATCATCATCATCATCAGCATCATCTCACAGCCATCACCATCGCCATAACCATCCATACAAATACCGGCATGAAACTAATTTGTACCATCATCAGCATCAGCATCATCATTGCCATTACCAGCACGTCTATGACTAACATTAGATCAGTGTCACATGTATATTACAGCATCACAAACTACAAGAGAGATTGGAGACTAGATGAATGAAAGGTATCATCAGAACTAACCTACATCACCATCATTTTCACCATTATATTCAGCATCACTGTTATCACCACTACCATAGCCATCATCATCAACATCTTCTCACGACCATCATCATCATCATCACAATAATTATCCATAACATGAATATTAAACATGAATATTAAATATGAATATTAAACTTGATAACAAGTATCCTGCTCCTCCTTCTTCTCCTCCTCTTCCTCCTCCTCCTCCTTCTCCTCCTCCTCATCATCATCATCATCACCATCATCATCACTGTTATGGCCTGCATTTCCAGCAGGCATATCAGATCAAAGCCACAACTATATTACAGCATCACAAGCAACAGTAGAGGCAGGAGGCGAGATGAAGTAAGGTGGAGCGGCTTGGGATTCTACACAACTATAGGTGTACTGAGTTCATACCTTCACCCTGTCCTGATAACCATACGCTCTCCTTTTCCTTTTCGTTTCGTTTTGTTTTGTTTTGTTTTATTCTGTTTCTTTCATTCACTTTTCTTCTATCTCCATTCCTGGTCTTCTTTCTTTCTTTCTCTTTCCGTTTTACAACCAGGTTCGTCTTCTTTTATGTATTCTGTTTGTTTCTCCTTCCATTCTGCTAGTCCCAGCATTAGGAATACTAAGTCAAAGTCAGGATTATACTATAACATCACAAGCAACAGTAGAGGCAGGAGGCGAGATGAAGTAAGGTGGGGCGGCTTTCTCGTTTTCTTTCTTTTTCTTTAAGTTTATATCCTGTATTTCATTCTCTTTTTCTCCTCCAGTTTTTTCACCATATCCATTTTCGTCTTTTGTCAGCCCTTCTCTTTATCAAATTCGCATTCAAATGCGTCTCTCTTTCATCTATATATCATCCCAACCCAAGCCACAGCTCAGGTAGGAGGCGAGATGAAGTGAGGTGGAGCAGCGTGGGACTCGTCTACGTGTTTACCAAGAGAACACACTAACCGTTTACACTTCATTTTTCCCTCTGTCTTTATTTCTTTAGCTGCTTTGGCTTCTTTCTGTTCCCTTTCCTAATATCCCTTCATCCTCTCTTCGCTACCTTTCTTTTTCTCTTTTCTTTTTTCTGTTTTCATTCCCAGTGTTTTTACTTTCCTTCTTTCTTTCTATCTCTTTCTTTCTCAACTTTCTTTCTCATCCCCTTCTTTCCTTTCTCCTTTATTTCTTCACTGTAATAGGAGTACAGAGATAAAACTACAAGAGAAGCAGCAGCCAAGGTGGAATAAGGCGCAGCGGCCAGAGTTCTAAGTGTTTAGGGTTCGACCCCTAATTCAGTCAGGTTCCTGTTTTCCTTTCCTTCTTTTTCTTTCTAAATTCAGTTTTTCACAATTATGATTATTTTGTTTCTTACTCTGCATTGTTTCAAGTATTCCCATTTTTTTTTTTTTTTTCCTTTTTGCCTGCTATTTAACCCCTTTGTTTTTCGTAAAGTATATCCATATCTCACTCATTTTCATTAGTTCCTTTTTCATTCTCTGTGCTCGTTTCTGGTTCTATAATATATTTATTTCTCACGATTGTCGGCCTCTCTTTTTCCTTTCATCCTCCAATTATCAGAACATCACAAGCTACACGAGAGAGTGGAGGTTAGACAAAAGTATCATCATTGCTAAACTATATCAGCATCACTGCTACTTCCACCACCACCATGTCATTATCATCATTATACCATCATTCTCGTTATTCACAGAATCATTATTATCATTACCGGAAGGTTGCTGTTTTTCTGAAGGCACTGATAAGAAATAGGGAAGTAAGAATGGAAATGTAAAAAGTCGCTCTATGCCAGTATTGTGATACCTACTCCAACGTATGGAAGTGAAGCTTGGATCTTGTTGGAAGGACACAACTCAAGAGTGAGAGCAGTGGAAATAAGTTATCTGAGAGGAGCATGTGGAGCTACATGGAGAGACAGACTGATAAAACAGGAAGTAAAGGAGCGTTGTGATGTGTATGTGGATGTGATAGAAAGCGCTGGGAGAAATACAGAGGTGGTTTGGCCATATGGAGATGAGGGACAGTGAGAGACTAACAAGGAGAGTGTATGAGAGAGAGGTGGAGGGGGGAGGGAGAAGGGGAGGACAAGGATGAGATGGATGGAGTGGAGAGGTATATGAGAGAGGGGGGGGGGTGAGTTGCGAGCAGGGCAGTGAAATGGCATGAGACAGGGTGACATGGAGGCGATTTGTTTGTGGCCACCCCTTACGGTATTAAGGTGTCTGGCAATAGATAGATAGGTATATTTTCTTTTTCGTTTTTATTCTTATTTATTTTCTTTGCCATCTTTTCACTGGCTCTTACTGCATTTTCTTCCTCACCCACTGTTCTTTCTCCTTTTCTTGCGTTTTTCTTTTTATTCCTTTCTCAGTTTTATTTGTTGCTTCATTTTTATATATCTCCCTCCTTCACTTGTTTCTTCCTTAAATAATTCTCACTTTTTACTTCTTTTCTTTTTCTTTTTTTTCTCTCTACTATATTACCCCATCAAAAAGTTCTAGAGGTAGGAGGCGAGATGAAGTAAGGCGGAGCGGTCTGGGACTACTGCAGGTGTACAGGGTTACCATTTTTAATATTCATAATTCACTTTCTGTTTCCTCCCTTCCTTTTCTTTTTCTCTCTCTCTCCTCTTTCCTTTATTTCACGATTTGTTGCCTTAGTGTTTGCCTTATCATCTTTGCTTCTAACTTTCCATCTATCCTCCGGTTGTTATATTTTTTTCCTTACTTGTCCTTTTTCCTTTTGCTATCATGTGTCTCTTTTCTTCCTTTCTTTCTTAATCTCTGTCCTCCGTTTTTTCCCTTTCAGCTGCTCTTTCTTCTCGCCTCCTTTCTGTCTTCACTATATTAAACAATAAAGCTACAGGAGCAGTAGGAGCCCAGGTGAAGTAAGGTGGCACGGCCTCAGATTCGGAGATGTCTCCAATTCCATCCTAATTATTAACTAGGCCTCCTTTTTATCTTTTATCATTTCCATTTTATTTCCTGTACTTCTTTCAATTTCTCTTTGTATTCTCTTTGGTTGTTTTTCGTGTTTTCTCCCATTTCCTTCTTTTTTTCTCACTTTTCACGTTTTGTTATCTTCCTGCTTTCCGTTCTTCCTGTCATTATTTGACGCTTTCTTTATGCTGTCATTTTCTTTCTCTTAACATCTCCTTATATTCCTACTTTTTGTTCATATCATTTTCTCCCTCTCTGTCTTTTCCTTCTTTTCTTTCTCCATTATATACCGTTATCACAGGCAACGAGGAAGGTAGAAAGTGAGGAGTAAGGTTGCTTTCATCAGTATTGACATACTGTACATCGCCATCATGGGTACTGGCATCGTGATCATCATCATCATCATCATCATCAATAGTTGGTCTTATTTTCATCAGCTGTAAACCTGCATTACTATCATCAACGTAATCACACCCACCGTCACCGTTACCAGTACACTCATCATCATCATCATCGACTGTGCCATCTACAGGTACATGGATCTAGGCACTATATTATAGCATCACCAGCTACACGTGAGATAGGAGGCGAGATGAAGTAGGGTGGAGCAGCTTGGCACGCTGCTACGGGGCTACCGAGTTCAACCCCTGCCCCATCCATACTCCTTTTCCTTTCCCTCGTTTTCATTCTTTCATAGTCCCTTTGTTTCTATGTTATCTCTCTTTCATTCATTCTCATTTCTGTTTTATAATCTATTTTTTAATTATCTATAGCCACTTTGTTCACCTTATTTCCTCATTTTTCTTTAGCCTTTTTTCCTCATCATATATGTTTTCCTTTCCCGTATATTTTCTTTCTACCTTTCTTGAAAAGTCCTTTCTTGCCCTATTTAATTACAAGTTGCGCGAGAAGTAGGTTATGAAATGAACACTACCACTCTGCATCACCATCATTATCACTACTATTACCTCGTCATCATTATTCATTCATCATCATCATCATCATCATCATCATCATCATCATTTCTAGCACGACCAGCAACATTCACTTCATTGGCTTCAATCCACCCCTGTAATACGATATTGCAAGCTACTACATGAGAGGCAGGAGGCGAGATGAAATAACCTGGAGTGGCCTGGGTATCTAAGACAGTTGTACTGAGTTAAAGCCTTCGTACTCGCTATTCCATCTCTTGTATTATTATTACTATCAGCATTCGTATGTGCCGTGGCTTCATTTCCCCCCTTCTTGTTAGTCTGTTTTTATGGTTTTTTAATTCGTATTCTTTCCCTATTCCTCCTGTCTACGCTGCGGTTACCTTTCATTTTTTAGCCTTCATTCTTTTATCATTTCATTTCTTTTAGCATTTTTCCTTTCCTCTATCCCTTCCCTTCAATCTAGTATTCCTCTTCCATCCAATTACTCTTATTCTTCAATATACTATAGCAACAAAATTCAAGACACGTAGGAGCCGAGAGGTGCGAACTGCAACTCCAGCGTAAATGTTTCGAGCTCTAGCCTACTGTACACTTGATCAGGCTCCTTTTTTTTTTTTTTTTTTAATATTTGCCTCTATTACCTTTTTTCTTCTTTCCGTTTATTATTCTTTGGTTTTATTTGTATTTTGTGCATTCTGTTTGTATTTCCTTCTTGCGAAGTGAGAGAGAGTGTTATATTTCTAGCTGTGTGTGTGTGTGTGTGTGTGTGTGTGTGTGTGTGTGTGTGTACAAAATAGCTAAAACATTGTTTATCCAGTTTTAGCCAACTTTATGGAAGACTAAAGGGCCAGTTCATGCATAAACCTATTGTTTTATAGAACACTAGGTCATAGGTGAAGGCCACAGTGCCAGATCAAAGGCTGGCTCAGCAAAATTAACATAAATGAGTTGGACCTAAGGTAATAAAGTAATTCATTTGTTTAAACTATCAGTCAGTGGCCAAGGTCACACGACAAGGTCAAAGTTGGAACCGTGGGTGTACATGTTAACAGACAAACAGTTGTGATCCTATTTTAACCAAACTTGGTGGACCGGTTGCAGGTTAAGCACAGAACAAACCTAATTATTTAAAACAATAGGTCAAAGGTCAAGGTCATCATGCAAGGTCAACTTGAACAGTTTTTGTCCGTGTTACACCAAACACTGTGGAAGGTTTGAGGATCAGGCAAGAGGAAAGGACTTGTTTGTGAGACCCATCAGCCAAAGGTCAAGGTCACAGGGAAATCCAGAGGCCAAGGCCACAAGGCAAAGTCAGCTACAACACTTCTGATCTGATCTGAACCCAACATAATGGAGGGCATTAAGGTTCATTTAAGAACAAAGGGTTTCAGTTTATTTAGCAATTAGTCAAAGGTTAAGGTCGGCCAAGGTCAAAGTTAGACCCATTGTGTCTGATTGTGAACAGTATTTCTTAAACAGTTTTGGTCTGATCTGGATGAAACTTGGTGGATTGGTTGAGGATCACCCAAGAGGATATTTTTTTTTTTTTTTTTTTTTTTTTTTTTTTTTTTTTTTAAAGACCAGTATGTCAAAGGTGAACTTCACATGGCAAGGTGGACTTAAACAGTTTTTATCCAATGTTGGCTACACTTTGTGAAACTGTTCAGGTTAAATCAAGCACAGGTTCGATTTTGTGAACCACCAGTTAAAGGTTAAGCTGACAGAGAATGGTTCAGCAGCCAAGGTCACTGGCAAAAGTGATCTCAGATAGTTTTGATCTAAACTGAACCAAAGGTGGTGGAAGGGTTAAGGGTTAGTTGAGTAGGAAATAACTGCATTTTGTGAGCAGTCTGTTGAAGGTCAGTGGGCAAAGGACACTATTTAGCATTGACGGCCGTATACTTAAAGCTAATGTAGGGCATTTCCTGAGAAACTTATATCAAAACTTACAGTATATCAGTTTGTAGGAGTTGTTCCAAAACTTTTAAGGGGAGGCATGCTCCGGCTTCCGCAAACCCTATATTATATTATTCGTAACAAAGGAGCCCTGTGCCTGCAGAAAACATATACCAATATGAATAATTTATGTAAGAAATGTTGTACCCTGTTAATAATACAATGCTAATGATTTATTTGTTATTAAAACCCACAGTCTGTACCTTACGGAGTAATAGGTTTAGGGCAAGCTCGGGCCCTACTCAGCGCTAGTGGTGACATCTGGTGACACGCAGTCATTTTTTTTTTTTTTTTAACAGTAGTTAAGAGTAGGGTGAGATCCTCAAATTGATATGTTTGAATCACTGTTATATATTTTTCCTGTGATTTAAAAGAATATCGGACGTTCAGTCAAGGCTATATGTAATAATATAAATGTTAATATCTTGTATATAACAGGAAAGTTAGTTCTTAGCACATAGGCCAAATTATGAAGCGTTGTGACAGTATCTGATCATCTTAGCTTTTTAATTTCAGGCACTGCAAACAATACTTTTTTTTTTAATACCATTTTTAGATATTTACCAGCAGCATCCACTTCATATTTCCAGGTAATACCAAGGAAGACACAGGACCACCTTATTTTGCAGTTTTCGTCTTTATTTCCCTTAACTTAGCTCTTCTTGTGATTCGTTAACTATTTTCCTATTGTTTCCAAGATTATTGTTTTCATTAATTTTAAAAGTGGTAAAAAGCCAATACAAAAGAGGCATTTGTTTACAGACTGACACAATCTTATGATGCGCTAAGACAGGCGGACGCCATCACGCCATTTTAAAGCTAAATTACCCTTATCAATGCCTATTTACCTAAACAAAATAAAAATTTTCGTAACTTAACCCAACCTTATTAATTTTATCCTAAGCTATTTTATGCTAACCTAACCAAATCCATCATAACCTGCGAGTAAAGACAGACGAACGCCATCTTAAAACGACACCTTTGTGCGAAATTACCCTAATTAGTGTGTATTGCCCTTCCCCGCCCCAGAGGGGCTCGGGGAGTGGTATTGCTTTCACTCGGTTTTTCTGTTTGTTTGCTTGTCTGTCTGCCTGTCTGTCTGTTAACAACTGTACGCGAAAACTACCACTGCGATTTTGACTAAAATTACATGGATTATGGGCTACGACCTTCCGATCACCTGATTAAAATTTGGGCCAAACTGGGCCAAGACCCAGGCTGTAGGCCCAAAAAATGTAAAAAAGAAAATGTATTTTTTTTTTTTTTCGCCAAAGCTTCTTCACATTCGTCATATTGACATGAAACCAAAGGCTAAAGGTGCATCTTTCAAATCTGCATCCTATAACATGCCTCAGTACATCAGGGGGGTCACCTCCTAGTTAGCGGTAGGGGGTCAGTGTCAGGTGGGTTGGGCCTAAAATTTCAAATGGGCATAAAATCGTCAATTTTCACCCGATTTACTCCAAATTTGATATGTGACATCTTTGAATGGATACCCTGTTGTATTTATACCTCAGCACTAAAATGACTGCCGGGGACTGGTTTGCCGTGCCTTGGCACAGCTTCTTGCTTATCTAAAGCTAACCTAACCAATTTTATGCTAAACTAACCAAATTTATCCATTATGTAATACTATCTTCCTTGTTTATTGATGGATCCTCTTCATTCTTGAAAACGCACTTCTGTATACCTTTATGAAGTCATTGAATCAGTTCAAAGGTATTTTTATTATGGGATGGCCTTATGTCTCCTTAAGGATGACCTAATTCTTATAGCTCCAGCAATAGTTTTTTTTTTTTTTTTTTTTTTTTTTTTTTTTTATGTGTCCGACTCTCGGCATAGGCTTCACTGCCTGTTCCAAAAGCCCAATAGTCCTCGTACAAACCATACACCTCTACATGTCAATACTTCGGCGCAAACACCCACCTTCCATATTGAATATATACATGCTTGGGCTGTCTCATACAGGACTGGAATATTGATATTAACGGAGGTACTTTTACATGTCGGCTGGTCTCTTAGTAGATCAGTAAAGTCTGCTTTTTATGAAATTCAAATCCATAAACTGTTCCCTGCCCAATGTCTGAAAGAAGACGAGTAATCGTCTATAGCTGTTATTGGCAGACATCGTCTTGACAATGACAATCACGGCGACGCCCACGGGATTCTGCCTAAGGTACTTCCGACATATAAACTATTCATCCAGCAGGTAGGAATGGTCACGCAGGGGCCACCAACAGCCCTCTTTCCCTTAATGCTTTCCTAGCATACCATGTAAAAATTGAGGACTTGCTCGTGCTTTCCTTGGAGCGTGAAGAAGGGACCAATGTACGGCCTCTTCATCTGTGTTTAAGCTTACTTATCTATCAATCAATCAATCATTCAATCTATCTATCTGTCTATGTACTGCGGCCTCTTATTATATGGTGTTCACTGTAAGACCTTCCATGAGATGTATTTTTCGGTTTCATTCGTGCTGCCTCCAGACGATTTCATTAAACTTGTGGCAGACTCTTGTAGTGAAGGGTTTAATGAAGGCTTTATCTAACCCTCTGCTTCCCAAAGTTGCTCCTAAACTGAGGAAAATCGTCTGAAGGTGACAAGAATAAATTTAAAAATCCGTCATGGGAGTGAAGGGGTTACTTGCACCTCAAACTGACATCTCTCCATCTTGAACCCTGACCTGTACCAAGACATTAACACAACAACACCGCGGTAGTCACGAAGAAGTTCTGTGGAAAGGATGTAGAGCCGTAGTATTGTGTTATTCTGCCACTGAACTGTAAAACCAGATTAACAGTGGAATATGATGCTAGTCACGAAGAAGTGCAATGGAAATATTGTAGAGCCGTAGTAATGTGTTATTCTGCCACAGAATTGTAAAACCAGATTAACAGTAGAATATGATGCTAGTCACGAAGAAGTGCTGTGGAAAGGATCTAGAGCCGTAGTAGCCTATTGTCTTATTCTGTCACTGAACTGTAAAATGAGATTAACAGTAGATTATGATGCTAGTCACGAAGAAGTGCTATGGAAAGGCTGTAGAGCCGTAGCATTGTCTTATTCTGCCACTGAGCTGTAAAACCAGATTAAGAGTAGAATATAATGCTAATCACGAAGAAGTGCTATGGAAAAGATGTAGAGCTGTAGCATTGTGTTATTCTACCACTGAGGTGTAGCAAGAGATTAACTTATTCTACCACTGACCTGAAATTAACAGTAGAATATGGTGCTCTTCACGAAGACGTGTTATGACAAGGGCGTCGAGCCGTAGTCTTATTAGCCCATCGAACTACGAGAAATTAAATGGGCAAACAGCTAAAATCTCGGCCATGTCAGGGTGAAAAAAAAAAAACAGTTTACTGCTGATACCCCCTCCCCCCCTCTCTGTCTGTCTGTCTGTCTGTCTCTCTCTCTCTCTGAATACACAGATCCAAGCCAAAACTACATTAAATCCAACACTAGATCAACCCCTTCAATACGATGACATAATATATACTTTCTTCTTGCTACCACCAGACGATTTTATTCAGGTAAGAGCCCCCTAGCAGAGCAGGGGTTAATGTAGACGATGCCCAACCCCTCCAGTTCCAAAAGCCTGCGCTAAGCTGCATAACATCGTCAGGAGACAAGATAAATAAAATGATACATAAGGAGGACATGACTGTGGCCAGAGTCACACGGCCTTGGTGTAGCTCGTTAGTGTCTTTATTACCAGTGCCATCATCATCATCATCATCATCATCATCAACCCATACCAGCAATCGACAACACTTCCACCATCACCATTATGGGGTGTGTAGGTCTGGCATTTTTTATGTTGCCATTATCATAATTATTATCATTATTTTCTTCATTATGGCTTTGTTTTTGTCACCACTAATTTATAGCATCACAAGGAGCAAGGGAAGTAGGAGACGAGATGGAATAAGCTGTAGCAACCTGGGGCTCGACTTAAGTGTCAGAAAATTGACCTCTCTCTCTCTCTCTCTCTCTCTCTCTCTCTCTCTCTCTCTCTCTCTCTCTCTCTCTCTCTCCTTATTATCCGTTTTTTTTAAATCCTTTCTTTCATTCTTTCTTTTTTTATTTGTTTCTTTCTCTTTCTGTTTTATGGCATCCCCTTTTGTTTTTGTTTCCACTTCCTTCTCGTGTTTTTTATTCTTTCCATTGTCTTTCTTTGTTCCTTTCCATTTCCTTTTATTGCTTATTCTCTCTCCTCCTCTTTTCCTTTTCAGTTTTCTTTCCTCATTCTATTAAATCACAAGCTACACGAGAAGCAGTAGATGAGATGAAATAAGGTTATCAGCTTCATTACAAACCTTCATCGCCATCACTGTCACTACCCTCATCAACATCATCAAAATAATCCATTCTTCTTCTTTTTCATTATCATCATCATCAACATCATCATCATCATCATCATCATCATCATCACTATCCATACTGTTATCGTTAATAAAACTGACCTCCATCACCATTAGTATCATTATAACCGCCATCATCATCATTATTAAAACAATCATTATCATCAACATCAGCATTCATTTATTTACTCGTACTTTGATTATCACCAGAACTAACCTACTGTACATCATCATCATTATCATCACCATCATCATTGGCTACATTAGATCTAGGACACCACTATAATTAGTCCACATTAACCAGTCCAACATTGTCGCCATTTTGTAACAAAATTACCGTAGCTGATTGGTGAATTCAGATTTCTACAGCACAACAGCTTTTCATTGGCACTTCTTGGTGACTAGGACCATATTTAGAGTCTTTTGATACAGATCGGTTTGAAGATGGAGAGGTATAATTTCAGGTCATGTCCAAGTGGGCCTAGTATAGCACTATAGTCTGGTGTTAATATAGTGTTACAATTCTACATTTAAGATGGAAAGATGGTAATTTTAGGCAAAGTGAAATGCACACAGTACCAGAGTATTATAAGCTTCAAGACAGGTAGGGATGATGTGAGTGTGAGATGGAGCCACCTGGCACTGCTGTGTGTATCTAGAGTTACTCTTGCATTTTTTTGACTTGTTACTTTTTTTTTTCTTTCATTCATTCTCCCTCGTTTACACCCTCCCTTCTTTCTTTTAATGTCCCTCATTTGCTTTCCTTGTTCTAATTTTCTCATTTTTTACCCATTTTCCTTGATTCTTTACTTTTCCCACTTGGCCTATGCTATGTCTATTTCTTCTTCTTACTGCATTCCTTTCCTCTTCTCTCGTTTTTCTTGGGTATCCCTTGCTTTATTACTTTACTCCTTCCTTTCCTTCGCTGCGATATACAGCTGCATTCCTACATTTTCAGCATTACAGTACTTTGCCCGCCCCCCTCCACCTTTTTGTATCCTATACTTTCCGCTTTTCCTTCTTTCGTCACTGTATTACAGGATCACAAGCTACAAGAGAGGATGAAGGTGAGGTGAAGTACGGTGGAGCGGCCTGAGACTCTGCTACAGGTGTACTACAGAGTTCAACCTCGTATGTCATACCACCTCCATTTCTTGCTGTTTTTAAATCCATCTCCATTTCTTCATCCTTATTATTTTCTCATATTATCTCTTCCACTTTCTTCTTTTATCTTCGTTCATTTCTCTGTTTTTTCATTCTTTGATTAGCTCCTTCTTTTGCTTTCTTTTATTCCCTTTGTCTACTTTTTATCACCAGTATTTCTTTTTCCTTTCTGTCACCATTTTTGTGACTTTATCTGTCTTAGTTATCTCCCTTTATTTCCGCCCATTTTTTTTTTTTTTTATATTCTTTTCTTCCCCTCTCTTTCTTCTATCTTTCTACGTGATACTACATTACAAGCTACGCGAGCAGTTAGAGGTAAGGTGACGAAGGGTATTTTCATCATTACTGATCTCCAACACCACTACCATTACCACCACCATCATCATCGTTAATCACTCAATCATGATCATCATCATTATCATGATCATCATCAAAAATAGTATCCTTCAATATTACTGTCACGATAACCACAATCACCATTGTTATTAAGGAAATCATTATCAGCATCATTATCCATTCACTTGTCATAACAATTAACCTACATCATCATCATTATCATCACCATCATCATTATCAGCATTAGATCAAGGCCACCACTATAGTTCGAATATCTTAACCTGGGAAAGATTTTTGTCATTTTGCATCATATTTCCCATACTTATATAGATTAACAAAACTACGGTTCTATATCCTCTGCACAGCACTTCTTTATGCAAGAAACTTTGGTTGTAGCTCAACAGTCAAGACGGAGAGATGGCAGTATTAGGATGCGCTAAAGATAAAGCATTAGACCATATTCCTGTTACAGTTCAGCAGTTAAGACGAAGAGTTGGTACTTTTAGGCCATGTGATAGTGGACACACTCTACCACCAAGTTCTAATGTTAATCTCTTATTTTAGTTCTACATTCAGTATTGCGAGATGGCAAGTTTGCGCCAAGTCTGAGTAGACAGAGTATATCATCGTTTCCTAGTGCTAATTTCTTGTTATACTTCAGCATTCCAGATGGACACATGGCAATTTTTGGGCAAGTTGAAGAGGGGAGAATATTAAAGACTTATAAATACCAAGGCAGGTAGAAAACGAAACGATGTGGGGAAAGGTAATACGGCCTAACACTGCTGTACAGTATGTGTGTAACATTCCACACAAAGCTGAACTGATCCAAACCCTTTTCTACCTTTTTCATCTTTTCGTTCCTCATCCGATTCTGTCTTCCATTCCCTGTTTCTCTTTGAAATCTCATCTTTTTCCTTTTTTTCTCCCTTTCTCTTTTCCCTTCCTTTCCAATATCTATTTACTTTCCCAGTGTTTCTATTGTCGATTCCTTCTTTCTTTTGCAAGTTCTTTTTCTGTGTCCTCCTTTTCTGTTATCTTTACATACTCTTCCCAGTTCTGTATATCTCCATTATATTACCGTATCACGAGCTGCAACAGAGCTAGGAGGCGAGATGGAATAAGGTGGAACGGCCTGGGCATCTACTACAACTGTGCCCAGGTCAAACCTTCACCCCCTCACGCCACTTGAGGTCTCCTATTTTTTCTCGTTCCTTTTCTTTCTCTCTCTTTTCTTTTTTTTCCTCCTGCTTTTCATTCTTCATCTTGGTCTTCCTCTCTCCGTCCTCCTTTGTTTTTCTTCTTTTTTTCTTTTGCTCTTTTCTATTTTTACCCTGTTCTTTCTTTCAATTTGTGTGTGTGTGTGTGTGTGTGTGTGTGTGTGTGTGTGTGTGTGTGTGTGTGTGTGTGTGTGTGTGTGTCATCGTTATGCACTCCAACCAACAGCCACTGTATTTGCTTGACTTTGGTAAATTTACATTGATTCTCAGGATGCCATGACTCACTCTGAACTGAATACAATCGTTTGGCGGCAGCTGGAACACAATACTAGATCTGTGAAGAAAGAGAAATAAAGAAAAGATAATACAGAGACAGAATGATAAGAGGAATCTAGTTAGTGAGAGTATGACGAAAGTGTTAGCAACTATAGGAAAGAGTGTGTTATAAAAGTAAGTATTATGGAGAGGGTGTGAAAAAGAAAGAAAACAATAAATGCAATAAAATATGATAAGGGTATTTATATGAAAAAGATTCTGATAATGTAAAATGTAAAGCATAAAACGAGATTATAAAATAGAGTTTAAGAAGAAAATATAAGAGAGAAATTATAATAAACTAGAAGGATATTGGGAAAAGAAATAAGAGACAGAATGCAAAAGTGGTAAGCGGGAGACGAGGAAGACTGAGAAAGATCCACTCGCAGCTCGACATCAGCTGGTCAGAGTTTAATCTATGAATCAGGCTCCACCTCCTTTATATATGTCTGCTGATCATCTTACGTCTTGATCTATTTATATGTTGATCTCTCTTTATCTGTTGTTTCTGTCTTTAGCAGGACATAACGTGGCTGGGTTCATTTGTGAAAAGACTCCATCTTCTTTAAAAACTTCAGTTTATCTGGCTATCTCTGCCGGTTTATAAATCTATCTATTTATATCTATCTGTAGCTGGACATTACGTGGCCAGGGTTCAAACTATGACCCAGAACAACGCCTTTTCATGATAACGCTTGTACAGTACCTTCTCATTAGTCGGATGCCTCTCGCCACCCCTCATCACACTGCCAGCTCACTCCACCCATTTCTTATCCCACTCACCTTTTTCTTTACCACACTTACTCTTTCATTCCTGGCACCTCATCACACTGCCAGCTCACCTCACCCATTTCTTATCCCGCTCACCTTTTTCTTTACCACACCGACTCTTTCATTCCTGGCACCCCACCAAACTGCCAGCTCACACCACCCATTTCATGTCCTACAAGCCTTTTTCTTTACCACACTGACTTCCATTCTTGGCCTCCTTACCACACTGCCAGCTCATCCCATCCTTTTCTTTATCCCACACCCTATGTCATTACAATCTGACACTTTCATTCTTGGACGAAGTTTTGAAATGAACCTTTTGCATCCAAACTGCTGGTTCTACAAGATCCATACTCGCACTTTCTTGCCTCAGCCCCCTCATCTAGTAAATTTCCATCCCATCCCACCCATTCCTTTGCTCACCACGCCCGTTTCTTGACCTCATTTGATGACTTTACGGCACGAAGCAGGTCATGTGGCAGACGAACGTTCTTTGTATACTTTCTGCATGGTCAACATCATCATAGTGACTGTCACCTCTACCACCATCATCTACATTAGATCAAGCCACTACTATATTACAACATCACAAGCTACAAGAGTGGTAGGATGCGAGATGTACTGAGGTGGAACGGCCTGGGACTCTACTGCTGATGTACCCTTAACGCTCGTTAGCAGTTATACTTCATTTCCTTTTATCCTCTTCCTTATTCATATAATTTCATTTATTTCACAGCTTAGTTTGTTATTACCCCTTTCTACTGCTTTCCTTCTAATTCTCCACTTTCTTTCCTTTTATTCTTTCTTTGTCCTTTACTTTTTCTTTTTCTCCTAAAGTCCCTGCCTCTTTACTTTCTTACTGTCTCAGCTCTATTTATTTTCATCTTCGCCTTCTGTTGTCTTTCTTTTCCTTCCTGTATCACCGAAACAAAGCTAAAGGAAACAGAGCCAAGGTGATGTAAGGTGGAGCGCCGTGAGATTCTAACAGAGCCAAGGTGATGTAAGGTGGAGCGCCGTGAGATTCTAACAGAGCCAAGGTGATGTAAGGTGGAGCGCCGTGAGATTCTAACAGAGCCAAGGTGATGTAAGGTGGAGCGCCGTGAGATTCTAACAGAGCCAAGGTGATGTAAGGTGGAGCGCCGTGAGATTCTAACAGAGCCAAGGTGATGTAAGGTGGAGCGCCGTGAGATTCTAACAGAGCCAAGGTGATGTAAGGTGGAGCGCCGTGAGATTCTAACAGAGCCAAGGTGATGTAAGGTGGAGCGCCGTGAGATTCTAACAGAGCCAAGGTGATGTAAGGTGGAGCGCCGTGAGATTCTAACAGAGCCAAGGTGATGTAAGGTGGAGCGCCGTGAGATTCTAACAGAGCCAAGGTGATGTAAGGTGGAGCGCCGTGAGATTCTAACAGAGCCAAGGTGATGTAAGGTGGAGCGCCGTGAGATTCTAACAGAGCCAAGGTGATGTAAGGTGGAGCGCCGTGAGATTCTAACAGAGCCAAGGTGATGTAAGGTGGAGCGCCGTGAGATTCTAACAGAGCCAAGGTGATGTAAGGTGGAGCGCCGTGAGATTCTAACAGAGCCAAGGTGATGTAAGGTGGAGCGCCGTGAGATTCTAACAGAGCCAAGGTGATGTAAGGTGGAGCGCCGTGAGATTCTAACAGAGCCAAGGTGATGTAAGGTGGAGCGCCGTGAGATTCTAACAGAGCCAAGGTGATGTAAGGTGGAGCGCCGTGAGATTCTAACAGAGCCAAGGTGATGTAAGGTGGAGCGCCGTGAGATTCTAACAGAGCCAAGGTGATGTAAGGTGGAGCGCCGTGAGATTCTAACAGAGCCAAGGTGATGTAAGGTGGAGCGCCGTGAGATTCTAACAGAGCCAAGGTGATGTAAGGTGGAGTGCCGTGAGATTCTAACAGAGCCAAGGTGATGTAAGGTGGAGCGCCGTGAGATTCAAACAGAGCCAAGGTGATGTAAGGTGGAGCGCCGTGAGATTCTAACAGAGCCAAGGTGATGTAAGGTGGAGCGCCGTGAGATTCTAACAGAGCCAAGGTGATGTAAGGTGGAGCGCCGTGAGATTCTAACAGAGCCAAGGTGATGTAAGGTGGAGCGCCGTGAGATTCTAACAGAGCCAAGGTGATGTAAGGTGGAGCGCCGTGAGATTCTAACAGAGCCAAGGTGATGTAAGGTGGAGCGCCGTGAGATTCTAACAGAGCCAAGGTGAGGTAGGTGGAGCGCCGTGAGATTCTAACAGAGCCAAGGTGATGTAAGGTGGAGCGCCGTGAGATTCTAACAGAGCCAAGGTGATGTAAGGTGGAGCGCCGTGAGATTCTAACAGAGCCAAGGTGATGTAAGGTGGAGCGCCGTGAGATTCTAACAGAGCCAAGGTGATGTAAGGTGGAGCGCCGTGAGATTCTAACAGAGCCAAGGTGATGTAAGGTGGAGCGCCGTGAGATTCTAACAGAGCCAAGGTGATGTAAGGTGGAGCGCCGTGAGATTCTAACAGAGCCAAGGTGATGTAAAGTGGAGCGCCGTGAGATTCTAACAGAGCCAAGGTGATGTAAGATGGAGCGCCGTGAGATTCTAACAGAGCCAAGGTGATGTAAGGTGGAGCGCCGTGAGATTCTAACAGAGCCAAGGTGATGTAAGGTGGAGCGCCGTGAGATTCTAACAGAGCCAAGGTGATGTAAGGTGGAGCGCCGTGAGATTCTAACAAAGGCATCTCCAGTTCCACCCAGAGACCCACACGCTTTTTTTTTTTTCCTTTATTTTTTCCTCGTTCTCTTCCGCCTCTTTCTGTATCTCTATATATTCGCTTCTTGTTATTTGACCTGTTGTCTTGTCCCCTTATGTTTCCATCTTACCTGTTTATTATTTCTTCGCCTTTCTATTTGTCCTCCAACATTTCTTCTATCTTTCTCTGTATTTTCCGTTTATTTTTCTTTAGTTCCTTGTCCTTTAGGCCCGTCTCATGTTGTTTTCGTCCTTCTTCCACCGCTCTTTTTTATTTATTTCTTTTTGTTCTTCTTATATCCTGTCTCCCATTTGGTCAACATATCTCTTTCAATTCTCACGTTTTTCTTTATCAATGTATATTTCTTATTTTTTCTCGTATTCTTCCCATTTTTCTTTCTCTTTCCTCCTCCATTATTTATCCATTATATTACAGTATCGGAAGCTACGTGAGAGGCAGGAGGTAAGAGGAAGTAATATTGCTATTAGTACTAACCCGATGGACAACATTGTTATTTTCACGACCACAACCACAGTGGTCATCATCATCATCATCACCACCATCATCTTCATCATATTTTAAAACAATTATCATTATTATCAAATTTAATCTATATGAACTTCATCACCACCACCATCATCACCACCACAGTCATCATCATCACTAACACCACCTTCATCATCACCTACAGGAGATCATTGCCACAACTATATTACTTCATCACAAGCTCCACGAAAGGTATTAGGCGAGATGAAGTAAGGTGGAGGGGCCTGGGACTCCACTACAGGAGTACAGAGTTAACACCTTTACCTCAAATAACTTTTATCTTTCTTTCCTCAATCATTTTTCTCTTTCGTCTTATTTCACTTTCAGCCTACTAGATGTTTATTTTTGGCTTCATTTCGTTTTTCCTGAACTGACTTCTTTCTCTCCCTCTACTTCCTTGTCTTGCCTCATTGGTTCTTTTTCTCCTTTCAGTTTGCTTCTTTTCAATAATTCCATAATCTCTCTCTCTCTCTCTCTCTCTCTCTCTCTCTCTCTCTCTCTCTCTCTCTCTCTCTCTCTTGTTGGTGGTTGTCTAAGGGAGTGGCTGAATATCAGTGTTTTAGTAAGGCAGGGACGTTTGATGTCCCATTGGCTGCCCAGTACTTATATGGATGGCGTTATGAGAAGGTAAGAACTGCAGTTATACAGATAAGGATGAGGATAATACTGGATGGTGAACGGTGGAGTATTTCAGAAGTGTTGTTTGCAGACGATGCCCTGCTTCTTGCTGATAGTCAATATGAACTTTGAGAGTGGTAGACAACAGAGTTTTCGTGATATTTGCAAGCATAATGCCTTATAAGTAAATATAGGTAATATTAAAGTGATGATTGGTGAGAGAGAAGGTGACTCCCCGTGTTATGGTATGGTGATGTAAGGACGACAAATGGTGAGAGAAAGCTACCACCACCACGACCACAACCACCATCATCATTTTCTTTATTTACATAACTATCCATAGTATCATAATTCTTAACACTACTAACCTACATAGCCATCACCATTAGATTAACCCTACCAGCATCACCATCAGCATCATCACTGCCATCATCACCATTACAAATTGTGAACATAACAATGCCAGCACCACCATAATTACAATAGACCTAAGCACTATATTAACGTATCATAATCGACAAGAGAGGTAGGATTCGCGATGAAGTAAGATGGAGCAGTGTTTGACTCTGCTACAGGTGTACCAAGTTCATAACTCGTATTGCTCTTCATGACCCCTTTCTTTTGTTTTTAATGTGTATATTTCTTTGTGTCTCCCCATGTGGCTTTCATTCTTTCCTTTCCTTCGTTCCTCATCTCTTCCTCCTTTCTTCTTGGTCTTTTCCTTTTTTTCTCTCGTTTCTTCCTTCCGTTCCTGTCCGTCGTTGTTTTTCTTCCTTTCCTCGTCCTCTTTTTCCATATAATTTCTTTCTTTTCATTCTGATTTTTTTTCCAGTTCATAACAGCAGTAAAACAACAAGAGAAGAAGGTGTGGGAAATATTTTCCCCCAGAGCAGTTGCGCTCTCTAAATTTATCATAGTTTATCCCTAGTTAAAGGCAGAGGACGTAGAGACTGTTGTTAATTATTCAAGCGGTTTTAATAACCCAGAAACGACGTTCTCTTTAATAATTCTTGTTATTGATAAATTAAATGCTACTGCATTTAACCCCCATGGACAACTATGCATTGTAAATACATGTAATTATGTGGTATTTTCCACTGACCTAAGCTGCGTCTGCGCGATAGGTGACGTGGCAAGCAGGGAAAGATTCCCCTGTTAAGGCAGATGTGGAATTAAGATATTTACATAGTTAAAGGGAATAATTGGTCTAACTTTAATTTAAGTGGAACTAAGATTAATTTGTTAGATTTGCCCTGTACATATCATGATGTAATTTGACTGTATTTAGTACTGTAAATAACTAAAGGTTGGCAACCTACCATTCTATGAGGGAGGTAGAATTGCCGCGTTCACTCACTCTGTTCCTAGTCGCTCTCAAGCTAGGTTGTACATACGCACCATAAGGACGCTTGCTCAAGCAATTACACTAAGCAGCCTCATCGTCATCGGTTATCGATCACTCCCTCTTCACTAGCTAAGTATCCTTTACGAATTGGCCAATTCAAGGGGGGATTAGCTATGAGGTAGAAGAGAAATAGTTATTGTAGGTGAGTTAAGGTTAAGTTACGTTTCACCTAACTCTATGAGACTTGTTTGATTTACTTAAGAACAACTTTATAAACGAGTAACGACCTACGAGTTGTTATTAGTAAATACCAGAAATTTCTTACATAGCGGTGCTCCGGCAGGGATACCGACTTGTATACATTAAACTATTTTCACATTGTGGTGTCCAGAAAGAGGGCCCCGATTGGTTTAACAGAATTGCTCTACATTTTTCACAGAAGGTGTCAAGCTGAATCAAGGTGAAGCCGCTTGAGTCTCTAAGAAAGGCTTCACCAGTTCCACCCTGATTTGAGTATCATTCGTTTCTATCTCATTCTCGCTACTGTTGTTTTTCATTATTCTATTATTTAATTCTCCTTTGTTTATTTTTTTCGTTTCGTCCTTTCTCCTTTTCTTTCTTTGTTTCATTCGCATTTTTAAATCCTTGTTTTCTTTTTTTTTTCCTCCTATCCATTATCCTTTCCTCTGGATGTTTTCCGTCTTTTAGCTTTTGTCTCTTTTCTTTCTGTATATTATTCCTTCTTTCTTTCTGTACCGGTACTATATATATTAGCATCACAAGCTATAAGAAAGGTATGCGGCGATGTGAAATAAGGTGGAACGGTCAGCAGGTGTAGAGTTCAAACCTCGCCTCGTCCTGTCTGTCTCTTTTCTTGTTCTTCCTTTCTATTTTCATCCTTTCTCCTATCAAACTTGAAATGTATGATGATATTACCATAGAAGTCGGAGCAAATGTGCTATAAGGTGCAACGGCCTGAAACTAACAATGGCATCTGGAAGTCAACTTTTCTTCGTAGATGTGACTATTCTTTCCCTCACAATTACTTGTTCTTTCTCTCTCCTTTGCGCTCAGTTTCTTCTTCTGTCTACTTATTATCCATTCGTCATTTCTTCTTTCATTACACCAGCGTTTGCGAAGTGAGAGGGAACTTATATAATTATATACCGGTATATAAACATAAATATATATATATATATATATATATATATATATATATATATATATATATATATATATATATATATATATATATATATATATATTGCCAGACGCCCTAATCCCGTACAAGGTGGCCACACAAATCGCCTCCACGTCGCCCTGTCCCCCGCCATTTCACTGCCCTGCTCCCATCTCACACCCCCTCTCTCACATACCTCTCCACTCCATCCCTCCTACAACTTAATTAATGATAGACAATACGGTTTTTGCCACGAAAGATCCACCATTGACATACTCAATCTCTTAACTCATACCATCCATCAATCAATTGATCTTTTTGGAGAAACTCATGCAGTAGCTCTTGATATCTCTAAAGCTTTCGACAGAGTATGGCACCGTTCCCTGCTGTCCAAACTCCCTTGCTATGGACTAACGTCTTTTGTTCCTTTGATTTCTTCTTATCTTAGTGACAGGAAAATAAGAGTTAAAGTAGATGATGTATATTCGAATTTCCACTCAATTAACGCCGGCGTGCCGCAGGGATCAGTTCTGGCGCCAACCCTATTTCTGGTTCATATTAATGATCTCTTATCTGTCACTCACAATCCCGTTCACTCATATGCAGATGACTCAACACTACATAGTTCATTCACACTCAGACATCCATTTACAAAGTCTAATATCTCTACCTCTCAACTCAATACAGCCATCTCCATAAATCAAGATCTATCTACAATCAGTGAATGGGGACAAAACAACCTTCTCTTTTAATGTTAGTAAAACTAAATATATACAGTTTACTAATAGACAGATATTGCCAGATTCGTACATTACCTTCAGTGCTACTAATGTTCCCATCTCCAAAAGTATTGAAATTCTTGGTGTCTCACTTAACAGTGCCCTCAGCTGGACCTCTCATGTCAGATCACTGGCTAAAACCGCCTCAAAGAAACTTGGATTATTGTACAGAGTCCGTAACTTCTTCGCCGATGAGCAGTTAGCTATAATTTATAAGAGTCATGTGCACTCTCAGCTTGAATATTGCTCACCCTTGTGGAATGGTTGTGGAGAGGTTGCATTCAGACAACTAGACAAAATTCAGAATAAAGCTGTTAGAATCATTAACAACCCTGCCATTATATATAAACTACCTCCCCTGCAAATAAGAAGGAATGTTACCTCCCTTGCATTATTTTACAGATATTTTTTTGGCAAATGCTCAGACGAGGTTGCGTCCATTGTGCCACCTCTCCATGCCTTCCCTCGTGCTACACGGGCATCTGGTAGCGCTCATGACTGGAATGTCACTCAACCATATTGCAGAACTTCTGCCTATCAGAATTCTTTCATTCCCCGAACTGCATCTCTCTGGAACTCGCTTCCCCAGAGTTGTTTTCCTCCAAATTTCAACCTACAACTGTTCAAGTCTAACTGTTACAGATATTTTATGAACAGAGGACACCAGTAATCTGGTGTATGGATTATTTTTTTTCTCCATTTGTTTTTCCTTCCTCCGTTCTGTTATTTAAAAAAAAAAAAAAAATCTTATCCTCGGCCTCTCCCTCTCTCTCCCTCTCTCAACCTCACTCACATACACTCTCCTCGTCAGTCTCTCACCCTCCACCTCTCCACATGGCAAAACCACCTCAGTGTGTTCCTCCTAACGCTTCCTATCACATCCACATCCACACCACAACGCTTCTTTATATCCTCATTTGTCAGCCGGTCTCTCCATGTGACTCCACAGGCTCCTCTCAAATAACTCATTACCACTGCTCTCACTCTTGACTTTTGTCCTTCCAACAACGTCCAAGCTTCACTTCCATACTTTAGAGTTGGTATCACAATACTGTTATGAAACTTTTTCACTTCCATGCTCACTTCCCTGTTTCTTATCACTGCTTTCAAGGAACCAGCAACCTTTCTTCCTTGTTGTACCCTTTCAAGCACTTCACCCTCCAAACTTCCATCTTTACTCATCACACTCCTCAAGTACTTAAACGGAATCACATTTTCTATTTCCTCACCAACCAACCTCACTGTACATTAACTGACTTCACCTCTCTCAAAGACCATCACCTTACTCTTCCCTACATTCACTTTTAGATTCCGTTTCTTACACACTCTCCCAAACTCATCCACCAAGCCTTGCAGCTCCCTTTCGTCTTCACTTAACAACACAGTATCATCTGCAAACATCAGTACAGGGAGTTTCCAACCACTACACTCTCTCACTAAGGCCACTCCAACATCCACTGCCCTACCTTGCATCTCTTTTATAACCCCCATCCATGTACAGATTGAACAACCATGGAGACATGACATATTCCTGTTTCAACCCAACCTTCAAAGAGAAAAATTCACTCAGTTCACCATCCACACGCACTGCGGCCTCAGCACCATCAGACATACCCTTCACAGCATTCAGCAACTTCCCATCTACTCCATAAATTCTTAATACTTTCCACAATCCTTGTCTATTCACCCTGTCATATACTTTCTCCAAATCCATGAAGCCCGCATACAACTTCTTTCCCTTCTCTAGAAACTTTTCCACTAAAGATCTAAGAATGAATATCTGATCTACCCAACCTCTTCCTTTCCTAAAGCCTCCCTGTTCTTCTCCAACTAATTCCTCTGTTATTTCCCTAACTCTGTCAATTAGTATCCTACCATACACTTCTCCTATCACACTAAGAAGACAAATTCCCCTATGATTACCACACACTTCTTTTTCCCTTTTTCCTTTGTACAAGAGAATAATTAGGCCCATACCTGACTTCCAATCCTTCGGGAATCTACTGTTCTCCCAGGCCAATCTACACATCTTCCACACCCATTCTACTACTATCTCTCCCACATGCTTCAGTATTTCACGACACACTCCATCAATTCCTGGGGCTTTCCCCGGTTTGACTTTCTTCATTGCTTCCACAACTTCTATCCTACTGATTTCTTTCTGTTTCTCACATCCCACCTTTTCCCAGCCATTTCCCAGCCACTTATACTCGCATTACTCCCATTCTCTATGTTCAACAATTCTATAAAGTGTTCTCTCCATCTGCTCACTTTTTCTCCCTTCTCCACTAGTAGTGCTTGTGTCCTAATCAGACGTGCTAGTGACCTGATAGTGTCGTGCTAGTGTGTTTTAGTGATCTGTCGCAGTGTTGTGTTAGTGTGTTGTAGTGACCTGTGATATTGCTGTGCTAGTGTTCCGTGAAAGTACTGTGCTAGTGTGTTGCAGTAACACCTTAGTAACCCGTGATAGTGCTGTGCTACTTTGTGTGAATTTCTGCGTAATGGCTTCCTCGGCAGAGAGCTGTGTCCCTACTGCCGGTATTGAAAAGGAGTACCTTGAATTAAAGGAGGAACTTCTCGAACTGAAGCGGGAGGTACAAATTCTCAGGCAGGAGAAGTCACAAATGAGGGAATCGTTGAAGGAGATGTTGGATGAGAGAGAGGAAAAGGCTGAAGGTTGGACACTTGTTCACAAGGATGCAACGAAGTTCCCCATAAGAAGCAAGCGGAAATTAAGACCACTAATGCCTTCGACACACTACGGGACGAATGTGAAGGGAAGGCAGAGAGGGAAGTAGAGGAGAAGGACGATGAGAGAATTTCCCATACAGGTAAGTATAATCAGAACAAGAAAGGTAAGAAAAATGCTGCCATTGTTGGAGACTCTCAGGTGAGATATCTTAACAGAGCCATGTATACTCCACTCGTTAAACATGTGTGTCTTCCAGGGGCCAGGGTGGCTAACGTAATAGAAAAAATTTCAAATATCATGAAGGATAGTGGTGACAAAACCCACTGTGTGCCTCAGTGTAGGAGGTAATGATATTAGTAGGCGTAAGAGTGAGGTACTGTGGCAAAGGTACAAGTTGATGTTAGAGAAGGTTAGGGATAGGGGAGTAACCCCTGTAGTGCTAGGTGTTTTACCCAGGTGGCGGGTTGGGAGGGAGCGGTTGAGCAGGGCAATAGGTTTTAATTATAGACAGCTGGGACCGGTTTTATGGACCGAGTGCCTTGTATAGTTGGGATGAGACTCATCTCAGCAGGCAGGGAATTACTGTTTTAGCTGGAATGAGAGATAGAGAGATAGAGTTTTTTTCTTTGAGGTTGAGAAGTAGACGTACAGGAAGTTACAGCAACTGCACTCAGAAATCATTATTACCATGTTTGGATAGATGCATCAAGACTTGCAAAAGTAGGAACAAACGTTTAACCATTAGTGTACATACATCCACTTAGGCACCTCAAATTGAGCAGGTGATGATAGATGACAGAACAAGCAATGATAGAAGGGCAATAAGTGATAGTAAAGTAAAGAGTTTCCCAGTTGGTAATGAAAAAAACAGTAAATTCCAAGGCAGAGGCATAACTACTCGTAATAACCTGAAAGTGTACTACACAAACAGTCGGAGTTTACATAATAAAATCGACGAACTGAGGGCTTTAATTTGTACAGAGGAAATAGACATTGCCGTTATTAGTGAAACTTGGAAGAATACAGACACTCGGGAATTTTTAGCAGAATATCAGATAAAGAGCTATAATATTTTTGTGTCAAACAGTCTGGCAAGAAAGGGGGGCAGGGTAGCTATTTATGTAAAGAATTCATTAAACTGTTGCAATAAAGCAGACATTAACCCGCCGCATCCCGTTGACGTGAATTAACGTCCACACGTTTTGTCACTGCCAATTCCTTTGACGTACATAAATGCGAATCAATTGCAAGGTCCCTAATTACTCAACTTTCAATTTTTGTGAGTGATTTTTGGTACGTATACTCGGGACACCTTCCTCTACAAGATGCCAGGCAGGGACAATGCCTTACCCAGCATGACCTCCTCCCCCCCCCACACGCCATTGTCTCGGGAATTCACCTGTTACCAGTGACCTGGCCAGTAAAGACATGTCGTCCCACGGTTAGAAATTCAGGACCAGAGTGATTCCCCAATCGATGACAATGTGGAGGACAAACTTTACATAGTAGTAGAGGAAGAAACAATCAGAAATGATCAGGCAATGTTGCCAAAAAAGGTCAGGTATGTTGATGTGTTTCATGAGTGAAACAATGCTTATACTGTATTGCCTACATTACTGTGTGAAAACCAATATACTCTCGTTCTACATATAAATTCGTACAAAATAAATAAATAAATACCCTTTATGAGTGGTGTGGAATGGTTATCCTCCCATAGAACTCGTTTTCTTTGGAGCCAGCCTGATAGAAAACACAGTAAGGTGAGGAGGTACTGCTACCTGTATCGAGTATTTTAAACCTCAGGTGAGCAATTTCGCTATGATTTTTCAATGTTTCTCACCAAAAGTGGAGGTTTGAGCCAAAAAAAAAAAATTTTCAAAAAATGGTTGGTACTGGGGGGAGTCAGTGATGGAAAAGTGGTTGGGACGGGGCGGGTTAAAGTAAATAGGGACACAGAAAGTGTCTGGGTTGAAATTAGTAACAATAGGGAGAAATTAGTCTTAGGAGCTACTTACAGACCTCTAATATTAAGTAAAGCAGATAGTAAATGCCTTTGGGAGGAAATTAGGAAAGCATCACAGTCCAGCTTAGTAGTAATTATAGGGGACCTTAATCTGCCAAGGATAGATTGGAGAAATCAGACAGGAGATGCAGAGTCAGAGGAATTTCTAGAGGTAGTACAGGATAATTTCCTTTATTAGTATATCAGGGAGCCCACCAGAGGTAATAATATACTAGATTTTGTTTTAGCTAATATAGAAAATGTCATTGGTGATATAGAGGTTGGTGGATGACTTGGTAATAGCGATCGTGAAGAATTAAGTTTAGATTTATTTGGGACGTCTGTTCCACTGAAAATACCTCCACCGTTCCAAATTTTCATCTAGGAGATTTCGATGGATTAAGAGCTTATTTTAGAAAAGTATTCCACAGGAAGAATAGCTATTTTAGGGAGTGCTAGGTCAACAGGGAACCCCAGGTCATAGGCAAGGGGCAGGAAATAGGTGGGAATGTGCGCCACGTGTGTGGGGAAGGTGAGGTCATGGGTCGGAGTGTAGTACAGGTGACGAGGATTAACTCAGGTCCAGTACCAAACAGACGTTCGACCAGTGAGAAATATAACGAGTTAGTAAATATAATACACGGAGGCCAAGATAGATAAATCCCTTCAAAACCGTTTAGAACGAATAATTCAGAACCAAGATGGTTAAACAACAGATTAAAATCTCTCATAGGCCAAAGGAAAGGAGTATATAGAAAAATGAAACGTGGAGAGGAACATTTACGTATCCGGTACGCGATTTTAAATAGAGAGGTAAAAAGGGATATACGAAAAGCAAAGAGAAGTTATGAATTTAAGATTTGCTAGTGAATCGAAAGAAACCCCCAAGAGTTTATATCAAATGTACCGTATGAAATATAAAGATAGGATAGGACCACTCAGAACATAATCAGGTGACATTATCATTAAAGGTAAAGAAATGTGCTCCATCCTATATAAATAATTATTTCATTTCAGTATTCACCAAGGAAAATCTAGACCTGGTCCCTCAAGCAGCAAATATTTACGATGAAAATATGGAAAATATTGATAGTGAAATAACCATTAGTAAGGAGGATGTATTGAAAGAAATTAATAAATTAAAACCTCAAAAAACGCCAGGTCCGGACGATATATATGCAAAGATTATAAAAGAAACCAAAGAAGAATTATGTCAGCCACTTTTAACATTATTTAATGACTCTTTAATTTCAGGAGAAGTTCCAGAGGCATGGAAGACCGCAAACGTAGTGCCCATCTTTAACCCATTGGATCCTAGGGGTGCTGGGCGAGGCATGGCGCTGGGTGGGTACTAAGCGTAACGCCCTCCGCCTATCGGCTCATAGTCGCGAAGCTCATAGGTCCCTACCCGGGGGTTCCCTACTTTATGAAGACTTGAAAAATCCCAGTTCTGTCCAATATTCCGGACACTGGACTCCAATGGGTTAAAGAGACTAATAGGTTTGCCAGTCATTAAAGAGACTAATAGGTTTGCCAGTCATTAAAGAGACTAATAGGTTTGCCAGTCATTAACCCATTGGATCCCAGGGGTGTTGGGCGAGGCATGGTGGTGGGTGGGTACTAAGCGTACCGCCCTCCGCTTATCGGCTCATAGTCGCGATGCTCATAGGTCCTTACCCGGGGGTTCCCCACCTTATGAAGACTTGAAAATTCCCAGTTCTGTCCAATATTCCGGACACTGGACTCCAATGGGTTAAAAAGGGTGATAAATCAGCTGAGTCGAATTATCGTCCGATAAGTCTAACGTCAATAGTAGGCAAAATGTTAGAGTCAGTTTTGGGAAATAAGATTAGAAAACACTTAGAAAGATTTAATCTTATAAATGAAAGTCATCATGGATTCAGGCAAGGACGATCCTGCCTCACAAACTTGTCATTCTACTCGGAGGTCTATGAGGCAGTAGCTAGCGATGAAGCTTACGATGTTATTTATCTGGACTTTAGCAAAGCTTTTAATGAAAAAAAATAAACAAATGGAGAAAGAAAAACCAAACGAGGTTCAAAATGATAGGAAATGTGAAATAAATGAGAAGGAAAGAAAAGGAGACAAGAGGGAAATAAAGAAAACGAAGTACGAGTAGTAAAGGTGTTAACTCGTTACATCTAGTAGAGTCCCAGGACCCTGCATCTTACTTCGTCTCGCCACCTGCCCCTCCTATAGCTTGCGATGCCGTAATACAGTGGTGATTTTGATATAAAGTACTGACTGTAGTGGTGATGATAGCTTTGGTGGTGAAGGTGATGTTGGTGGTGTTTGCTGGTGAAGCCAATTTTCTGTAATTTTGATTATGGTAATACTAACCGTGTGAATAATGATGATTGTTTTTATAGTGGTGGAAGTGGGGGTTGTCTTGGTGATGGTGGTGGTATTGATAGTGATGATTATGATGATAAACAGTAATGTAGTACTGACGATGATAACGTTGCCTCATCTCACTTCCTATCTCTCTTCTAGGTTGTGATGCATTATAAAGAGAAAGGAAATATTAATAGAGCGTATGATGAAGAAAATATAAGAGAGAAATTATAATAAGCAAAGAAGCTGTTAAGAGAAGGCCCAATAAGAAACAAGATGGAGGAGTGGTAAGCAGGAGGCTAGGAAGACCGAGATAGATCCACTCCCAGCTCCACACTGGCTGGCCGGGGTTCAAGTTACATGCCATCCATTGCTTACCTCCTGTTTACACATCTTAATTTTTCTGTTCATCTATCTGCTATCTATCCCTCAGGCAGCCTATATGTCCATCTCCATCTGTCTGTTTACCAATGTCTGTCTCTGTCTATGTGTCTGTCTAATCAGTCTGTCTGCATATCTATATCTACTGTATGCATTTATCTGTCAGTCTATTGCTCGACGCTAGGTGGCCGAGGTTCAGTCTGTCATCATATAACTACCTTTGTTTCTATATCTTTTCTAGAGCAATCAGCCAATCTAACTTTCCATGTATCTCTGTTTATCTATCCATTCATCAGTCTATCCATCTATCTGTCTATCCATCAGTGCGTCAATCTCTGTCAGGCTATCTATCCGTCCCTCCCACTATCTGTCTATCCATCTATCTATGTATCAATTTATCTATCTGTCTGTATATCTTTCTATCCACCTGTCCGTCTATCTGCCTGTCAATCTATCCTTTCATGCGTCTATGTATGTATGTAGGTAGGTAGGTATCTATCTACTTATCTATCTAACTATCCGTCTATTTATCTGCCTATCTATCTACCCGTCTAACAAGCTATTCTTATCCGTCTCTGTGTATCTATCTGTATCTGGCAGTCAGTCTGTCTATCTATCTACTTATATTTATCTATCTGTCCATCCACCTAATTTTGTATATGTATGTATCTGCTTATCTGTCATTTTCAATCCGTCCATCATTCTGTCTATCCGTCCCTACTTATCAGTCTGCCTGTCTGTTTCTGGATCTGTGAATCTATGTATCCTCTCAACATGAACCTATCTGTCGATCTATCTCTCCCGCCTTCCATTATAATATGTTTGCTGTAAGGCCTTCCATGGCATGATGTAAATATCTATCTACCTGTCTGTCTATCTATCTATCTATCTATCTATCTACCTATCTATCTGTCTACTGTATATCTATCTCTATTGCACCTGATTACATGGTGTTCACCGTAAGGCCTTCTATGGGTTGATATATGTATGTATGTAAGTATGTATAGATGCATGCTTGTATGTATCAATATAGATAGATAGATATATAGATATAGATATCTCTTCCACCTTCCAATTCTATGGTGCTCAATCAGGCCTTGCATGGGATGCTGTATGTATGTATGTATGTCATCCACCTTCCAGTTCTCTGGTGCTCACAGTCCTGCCATGCATGGGTTGCTGTATTTTTCGGTGTCATTCTTGCTGCCTCCAGACGATTTCACTAAACTTGTGGCAGACTCTTGTAGTGAAGGGTTTAATGAAGGCTTTATCTAACCCTCTGCTTCCCAAAGTTGCTCCTAAACTGAGGAAAATCGTCTGAAGGTGACAAGAATAAAATAAAAAATCCGTCATGGGAGTGAAGGGGTTACTTGCACCTCAAACTGAAATCTCTCCATCTTGAACCCTGACCTGTACCAAGACATTAGCACAACAGCACCGCGGTAGTCACGAAGAAGTTCTGTGGAAAGGATGTAGAGCCGTAGTATTGTGTTATTCTGCCACTGACCAGTAAAACGAGGTTAACAATAGAATATGATGCTAGTCACGAAGAAGTGCTATGGAAAGATTGTAGAGCCGTAGTATTGTGTTATTCTGCCACAGAGCTGTAAAACCAGATTAACAGTAGAATATGATGCTAGTCACGAAGAAGTGCTAGGGAAAGGATGTGGAGCAGTAGTATTGTGTTATTCTGCCAGTGAGCTGTAGAAAGAGGTTAACTTAAGAACACAGCGCTAGTCACGAAAAGGTGCCATGGATAAAATGTAGAGTTGTAGTATTGCCACTTTCTGCTACGTAGACTGTTAGTCACGAAGAAGTGCTATAGAAAGGATGTAGAGCAGTAGTATTGTCTTATTCTGCCACTGATCTAAAATTAACACTAGAATATGATGCCCGTCACGAAGAAGTGTTATGACAAGGGTGTACAGCCTTAGGATTGTCTAATTTTGCCATGGAAAATAGCTAAAATCTCGGCCACGTTCAGGTGAAACAACCATAGTCAGTTTACTGCTGATGTCTCTCTCTCTCTCTCTCTCTCTCTCTCTCTCTCTCTTTTCTGTTCCTGTTTTTGGAGCATCATACTAAAAATTCAGTAGGAAAGAAACCAAGGGTGCATGATGATGATTATGTGTGATCTATTGTCACTTACGACTCTGATAAAATACCTTTTAAAAGTTTTTGTTTTCTTATTTTGCTTTACGGATTCAGCCCTCTTCACCCATTTCTCTGTCTGTCTGTCTGTCTGTCTGTCTGTCTAAATACACAGATCAAAGCCAACACTAAATTAAATCCACAAAAGTAGGTCAACCCCTTCAATACGATTACGTAATTTTTCTTATATTTTTTTTTACCACCAGACTATTTTATTCTGTCTCCTAACAGAGCAGGGGTTAATGTAGACGATACCCAACCCCTCCAGTTTCAAAAGTCTGCCCTAAGCTGCATAACATCGTCAGGAGACAGGTTAAATAAAATGATAAATAAGGAGGACATGAGACTGGCCAGAGTCACACGGCCTTGGTCTAGGCAACCCTGGCATCTAAGGTGAGTTTCATGTGCTGTCTCCTTCTTTCCTTACCACCATCATCACCATCCATAACATCATCATCAGCATCATCAGCATCACCATCAGTGCAAGCATAAACTCCATCTTCATCATTACTCCGGCATCGTCATCTTCAAAGTTATCATCTTCATCGTCATCGTCGTCGCCATCTTTATCATAACTAAAACTTCATTAAGCATTACAATCGTCATCGTCGCAGTCCTCCTCCTTATCAGCGGCGTAGCCTAATAATAATAATAATAATAATAATACAGAAGCATTAAAAGAAACCACAAAATCAGGAGCAATTATTCATAGAGCGCTTAGTGTTATGGTACTTACAGTTACTGTACATCCCAGCCTTCACACACACACACACACACACACACACAAACACACACACACACACACAGATATCTATAATTCAATAACACCTATTCACAAATCATACTAACACCCACACAGCTATCATTCAGTAACTCATTCACTTCTCACTCTTAACACCCACACAGCTATCATTCAGTAACTCATTCACTTATCACTCTTAACACCCACACAGTTATTAATTACTGATTCATGTTATTCACAATAGTCCAACACCCACACAACTACTGTTCAATGATTCACATTATTCACAAAACACTGACACCCACACATTACACCAGTCCTGTATGAGGTAGCCCTTGCCTGTATTCAATATGGACGGTGGGTGTTAACGCCGAATAGGTGACAAGTGGAGGTGTTGGGTTCGTAAGAGGATTCTTGGGCCTCAGGAAACGCACTGTAAAGCCTACCGTATGCCCAGAGTCAGACATATGAAGAAAAAAATACTGTTCGTTGATAAACCTTATTCACAAAACACTGACACCCACACAAGCTCAATATGTTCGGCATCTCTACACTCGAAGGAAACATGGATTTTTTCACCTCTCATTTATCAGGAATCTGTTAAACTTTTGTTTGTGTGGTGCTGCGTTCCGATAAAATGATCCTCTTTGATGGTGGTAAATAACGAGCCACTGAGCGATGATTTTCGGTATTCGGAACACAACAAACTTATCGCAGTGCTGAGCTGGATTCTTTCATGAGTTTGCGTCCTTTTTCGTTGCTGTCGTCTGCACCATCAGTGTCATCATCAACACCAACCCACATCATCATTCAGCATCACTATTACCATCACCATCACTGGATTTGCGGATCTAACTAAAAAGATATTTTATCATCATTACCACCATCATCATCAATACGTTCAATCATACAATGGTCATCATCAGTTCTAACGAACATCATCATCATCATCATTAGCTACATTACATGTTGTCCACAACTACAGTTCGTTTACCTTGTCTTGGAAAAGATTTTCGTCAGTTTTCAGCAAATTTCCTTAGCTGAATAGTGAACCAAAATAGGTTAAAGCTTCCTATCCTTTCCATACCACTTCTTCATGACGAGCACCTTATTGTAGAGTCTTTTAGCTCAGTTTTGAAGATGAACAGATGGCAATTTTAGACCTACTGAAAGTGGACGGAGTAAAGCACCATATCTTGGTGTTAATCTCTTGTTACAGAGCTGCATTCAAATCCAAGACATGTAAGGTTTAGGCCAAGGATTGAAGTATTTAAACTTTATAAACACCAGGACAGATAGGAGGCGATATGAAGATTGGTCGAACGGCCTGACACTACTGTGTCTAGCGTTCGACCTGAATATCATCACTCGCTTTCTCTCTCTCTCTCTCTCTCTCTCTCTGTTTTCTCCCTTTCATTGATTTCTTTTTTCTTCTTCCTTTTTAACTTGTACCGCGCTGGAAAAAAAAAAAAAATGTCCCTCTATGCCGGACGATTTTGAGTTTTTTCTTACTAATGGGCTTAATACATCAGTATAAGATCCCTGGCACTAATTTTAAAAAATCAGCAAAGCCAGAAAGTTGGTTGAATCGAGTCAGTTTGGTGCCACTGTACCTCAAAAATCTTCAAGGTTACTGAAAGAGCAGAGCGCCTGTGAGCTTGTGAACCGATTTTGGATTTTTTTTGTTGGCAAATGGGCTTAATACATCAATATAAGATCCCTGGCACTAATAAATGTAATCGCCAAAGCCAGAATGTAGGTTGAATTGAGTCAGGTTGGTGTCACTTGACCTCTGAAATCTTCAAGATTACTGACAGGGCCGAGCGACTGTGAGCCTATGAAGACTCACTCGCCTCCCGCGCTCATTAATCGGTGTTGTAAACATGGCGGGGAAATGTCTGAAGTTAGCGAGATACGATATTACCTTCCATTTTACTTCGGTTGCTTGCAATGACTTCCTAGTGCTGCAGGACGTAGATCTATATCACCAGCGTTTTTGAAGGGGATGTAGATCTATGTCGCTTGCGTGGTATGGGTTAAATCCATAATCTCCTTTAGTTTTTTATCTTTCTCCTCTTTCCGTATTATTTTTTATCTCCTCTAAATGTCTATCTTACATGTTCTTTTGCCTCTTCTATTACTTATCCTATCTTTTCCCTTTTCTTTTACCTCCTTTACTTTGTGTTCTTTTCTCTCCATTTTTTGCCTCCTACTTCTATCCCCGTTGTATTGGAGTATCATAAACTGCGAAAGAGTTAGGAAGTGAAGTGAAGCAAGGTGAAGCAGCCTGAGACTTGGGACTCTACTCCAGGTGTGGCAAGTTAACACGTTTGTCATTTAAATCTCATTTTCTTTCTTTCCCTCATTCTTTTCTTCCTCTTTTAAATTTTCGCTTTCCTCATTCCTGTCCGTATTTCAAGTTTCTCTCTTTCTTTCCCTTCTTTCCTCTTCCTTTCTACATTTTTTGCCCTTTCCTTTCCTTTTCTCCTTTCTTTTCCATTTCAATTCTTTGTATTTTCTTGCTAACACTCAAACTCATTTTTCATTTTCTTTCTTCATCCTTTTCTTTCTTTCCTCTTTCTTTCTTCACTGTATTCCAGCAAAAAGCAACAAGGTGAGGTAAGACCCAAGGTGGTGTAGGGTGGAGCGACCTGGGACTCTAGTAAAGGTGTTTAGAGGTCGACCCTCCTCCCTCGTGAGGTTCCTTATTTGTATTTCGCATTTCTTTTGTCTTTCTTTTTCTTTACTTTTTTCATTTAGCTTACTTCGTTTCTGGTTTTCATTTCCTTTGTCAATTTTCTTTTCTTTCGCTTTATTTTTTTTATTCCTGTCCTTCATGTATTGTTATTAATACTCCCATTTTATCTTTATATCATCATTCTCTTTTATATATTTCTTGTATGTGTCCCATTCTTCTTATTTCATATTAGTCCTCTTCTTTTGGTTTCTGGTTGTATTGTTTGCTTTTTTATTATTTTTGTTTCTTATATTCTGTCCTTTTCCGTTTCTTCCACATCTTTGCTATTTCATTTCTCACTATAATACATCACAATCTACAAGAGATGTAGGAAGTGAGATGAGGTAGGGTCATCATCATCAGTACTAAACTACTGTTTATCATCATTATCATCACCATCAATCCCAATAACTACAAAAGCAACAATACAACAACTCCCAATTCCACCGCCGCAATAATAATCATCATCATTACAGTACTTACACGATTAGCGTTACCGAAATCACAACTACAATAAACTGCCTTCACCAACACTGACACCCACACCATCACCTCCACCAGCAAAGCTACAGTATTAACTCCATTACAGTCAGTACCTCATATTAAAATCACTACTGTGTTACAGCATCACAAATTACAAAAGAGGTAGGCGGTGAAATGAGGTAAGGTGCAGGGTCCTGGGATTCTATATGTAACGAGTTAATACCCTTACTTCTTGTAATTCATCTTCTTTATCTTTGTTATCGTTTTTTTTTTCTTCTCCTTTATTTCACGTTTCCTGTCATTTTGTACCTCCTTTCTTCTTTCTATCTTAGTTAGCTTTTTCTTTCCCCATTCTTCCTTAATGCTTTGTTCTTTCCTTTCAGTTTCTTGTCCTTTCCCCGTTACGTTCATTCTCACCCTTTCCTTCTTTTGTCTTTCTTTTTTTTTCCTTCGTTCATTTTATCTTACTCATTCCA